>NC_133148.1:51812051-51969307 GCF_048418815.1 Hemitrygon akajei
CAAAGAGCAAGTTCTGTGGGTACCGCTCTGAATAGAGGTCTGCATGGGCAGAACAGAATAGGAAACAAGGACAGTCCAATATATAGTTTAAAGCGCTGGTAGATAGACGATAGACTAGGCATAGAATTAGAGTAAATATTATCCAGTAAACGAACTGTGAATCTCTGAAATACCTTAAAAGAGAGAATAACATGACAGGTAAAGGAACGGCAGTAGAGATTCTGAGCAAAAAATTCCGGATAAATAAATGCGAGATCACAAAAACTTCAGAAAAATGAGAAAAAAGAACCTGGTCACAAAGTGGCAAAGAGAAGGAACGTTTGATGTAAGTTTGTGCGAAGAAATGGAGGGACTAATTAAAAATTACAAACCAAAAGATAAATCTAAGAAAAGAGAGCAAAAAAGAGAACGAGAAATGGAAGTGCTACAACTCTTCAGAACGGAGGGAGAAAGGCTGAGGAGGACAGGTAGAATATTGATTACAAACGAGGAACGCACTAAGGTGCTGGAGAAACAGCCTGTTAGAGAGAGAGAAGGGTACGGTGAGAAGCTGGCTTCGGCTCCGTACCCGGATGCGAAAGAAACAGAAAAACCCCCTCCCTATAATGAGGAAGGAACCCCTAAGCAGTGCCCCCTGCTGATGGGAACAGTAAACATGCAGGGAGAAGTACAAGTTTGGGATAATGAGGAGGCAAAAAAACAATACGAGAAGGAAAAAGCGGCGATATGGAAGGAGATACAGGCAGAAAGGATAAAGATGGAACAGGTACAGAGAGAAATGGAAGAAGGGATTGAACGGATGAAATACTTAAGAGAGGAAAAGGAGTATGAGGAGTATCGGTTATACTATAGAAATAAACAGACTAGAGAAGAACGTGGTTCATCAGGGCAGGAAGAGATGAGGCATTCAAGAAGAGGTGGGAAAAAGATAGGAGATGAGAGTCTTGGAGAAACACAAGAGAGAAGAGAATCAAGCACGAGTAAGGGTCATGAGGAGTCCCTGCCACAGGTGTACAGACACGGACAGAAAGAAAGAGAAGGTGACTCATTGGAGGAGCAAGAGTTAAGTGGAAAGAGAGAGGATGCGAGAATTTGTGGGGAAGAGGTAGGAGGCAGAAACCTAGAAGAGGAGAAGGAGGCAGTAGGGGAGCGACTTGCGGAAGTAGAGAGAGAGCTAGATAAGTTACTGAGAGGCGATTGCCAGAAGAGATGCGAAAAATACTCCAGGGGCCAACCAAGTATTGAATCAGGACAGAAAGGAAGGACTCCACAGGGAGACCGAGGGAAGAGCAGAACCCCGGAGACATTTGTGTGGGAGGCAGTAAAGACATACCCTGAGACAGATGGGGAGTCAGGTGAGGAGGAGAGCCAGGGCAGGTGGGAAGAAGGAGGAAGAATGATGCCATTGTTAGTAAAAGGATCAGGACAAGTGCAGTATATCCCTTGGGGATCCCAGGACCTAGAAGGGCTGAAAAACACTCTGCCCAGTCTACATGAAGGAGCAGGGAAATGGATTAGAGCCTTTGAAGAAGAAACAGCGGGATGATTATTGGCTATGGGAGATTTGAAGGCACTGTTGATAAGGTTGATGGAAACCTCCAAATTTAACGAACTAATGGAAATGGCTGGCATAGTAAACTCGAACGACCCAAGAACTGATGGAGATGGGTTTGACAGAGTGAGGCAGAGGGTATGGCAGGCCCTCAGAAAGCTTTATCCACCCAAAGTGGACCCCAAAGCCTTAAAAGGGGATCCACTGGGAGACACTGAAAACCCAGCAGCCCACGTAGAAAACCAGTTGAAAAGGTGGAGACTGGAGACTGAGCAAGAGGTGGAGAATAGCTTATTTATGACTTCACTGTTCCGACATAGCATTTTGAATGCAATGCCTCCACAAGTAAAATCCAAACCGGAGGAAGTGGTTGGGCTGACGTCAATGACCCCACAAGAATTTAGCGACCATGTAGTCCATGCGGTTGAAAAATACCGGAAAGACAAACGAAGGTTGGCTGAGCAGCAGGAAGAGGTGCAAAGAAAGTTAATACAAATGCAGCTCGAAGAACTCAAAAAGAAGGAAAAAGAGAAAAACAAAAAGATGCTGCCAGCAACCACCAGTTCGAGTACAGCCATCGAACTGGACAAAGCACTGCTATATGGAGGGACCAATCATACTGTAAGACAAGGGCTGGAAAACCCCATGCCAATAATTGTCTTTGGGGGAGCATTCCCACAAATGCCCTATCAGGAACAGACTAAATTCAAACAGCCCAGACAGGACTCGAAGTCCCAAGGAGGGTGACAGAGGAGCTATGGGCAGAGGGAACCAGTGAGGAAACAGGGGGAAAGAGAGGTAGAGAGATTGTGCTGGGAATGTAATCAGCCAGGTCACATGAGAAGAGATTGTCCGTTTACACTATGGCCTGTCACATACCAGCAGGAACCGATAAGGGAACTAAAGTTTAGCCAAGGACCAGCCCCCACAGGCTCAAGTGGACCTGTGAACCCCTATGCGAGGTATTAGGGGTGCCCCGAGAATTTGAATGGGAAGGGACATTACCCAATGATAACAAGGGAGGCAGATGAGGAACCCATTGTTCAGGTTATGTTAGAAGGGCAACTGACACCAATGATGATAGATACTGGAGCCATGTACACTTGTGTACAGCCACAGTATGCCCTTCACCTTCCCATGTCAGGAAAGTTTATTAAGACGGTAGGGTTCTCGGGGAAAACACAGTTGACACAGTGCACGGCTCCAGTGCGGTTGAGAATGGGAAATAAAGGAATTGTTTTGCCGGTGCTAGTATTCAAAGGAACTCCGATTAATTTGTTAGGCAGAGATGCCTTATTGAAATTGGAATTAAAATTAGAATGCACCAGAAATGGGCTGAGTGTGGAAAGAGCAGGGGCTCAATTAATAGTGCAAGAAGACAAGAAGGCTAATGTCTTTTGGATAGGAGACATTGCAGATCAGATTCAGGAAACCTGGGAAAAATGGAAAAAGGGCGTGCAGGCTATATTACCCAGGGCTGTAATGCCCAAATCTGAGCTACATTGAACAGTGATTTTTGACGAGACTCAGAACAGGGAGTTAGAGGAGAGATGGCACCTGGAAGGGGAGGCTGTGATAATTGGAAAGCAAGGGGCAGCTTTACAAGTTAAATGGAACACCTTTTTAGAAAAATGGTACAGGATACCGGAGGCTGCGCCCCACATAACGTTGTTGGTAAATAAGGGATATCAGTCTAAAGACTTAGGACCCTTAGTTAAGAGTGCTGAAACCGTAACAGTGTGGAGGAAAATCACGCCAGAGGTGTGGATATCAGAAGACAACAATTGTATTAAAATAATGGTAAGTGTAGATATGGTAGGGACAGTGAGAGAGGTCGAAATAACTCCCCAACCACACATTCCCTTGCTGGGAAGAGGCCAGCAGAAAGATAAAAGGTTAGATGAGTTGTCGTCTATTCTGTGGTCACAGCATGACACGGACGTAAGGGAAATAAAAACAGCTAGTCCGGTGGAAATAAAGCTGAAAAGGGGAGCAATTCCACCCAGGAGACCACAATACCCTCTAAGACCAGAAGCAGAAGGGGGAATAGTGTCGACAGTGCAGGGGTTGCTTGAAATAGGAGTGCTTAAAAGAACAAACAGTCCATGCAATACCCCGTTGCTGCCAGTCTTAAAAGCAGATAAATCTAAGTGGAGATTGGTGCATGACTTGCGAGCGGTAAATGATGTGGTAGAGGACTGGCCAGCAGTAGTCCCCAACCCACACACGCTTTTGACTAATGTTCCATCAGAAGCAAGTTACTTTTCAGTGATTGATTTGTGTTCTGCTTTCTTCAGCATTCCTCTAGCCGATCAGTGTCAGTATTTGTTTGCCTTTACTTACAGAGGTGCTCAGTATACCCACACCAGAATGCCGCAAGGATTTAAACATTCACCACACATTTTTAATCAGGTATTGAAGGCAGACCTAGAGGGCATGCCATTGGAAAGTACATTGTTACAGTATGTGGATGACCTGTTGATTTGCTCCCACAGTGAGGAACAGTGTGAGCAGGACACTATAACTCTGTTAGAGAAGCTAGTGCACGGAGGACATAAAGTATCCAAAAAGAAACTGCAATTTTGCATGCAGCAAGTGGAATACTTAGGCAGGGTAATATCCAAGGGAGTGAAGGCGACAGCACCAGATCAGATTGAGGCAATAACTAAGGCCCCAAAACCCCAGACTGTAGGGCAGATGATGACGTTTTTGGGAATGGCAGGGTACAGCTCAGATTGGATAGGAGAATATGCTGAGATTGTGGCACCTTTGAGAAAGATCATGAAAGAAGCAGGACATACCAATTTGAAGAACGGCTTACAGTGGAATGGAGAGGCGGAGATAGCTTTCAATACTATTAAGCAGGAACTGCAGTCAGCACCAGCATTGGCTTTGCCTGACTACGAGAAGGTGTTTTATTTGTATGTATCCAACCGACAGGAGGGTTATGTCACAGCGGTTCTAACACAAGAGACAGGCACAGGAAAAGCAAAGCAGCCGATAACATACTACAGTACGAGACTAGATGAGGTGGCTCAGGGGTACCCACCCTGTTATCAGGGATTGGCGGCGCTGTACTATGCATATGAAAAGGCATCATCGGTAACCCTGGGCTATCCTGTGACTCTGTACACACACCACAAAGTAGCAGAATTGCTGGAAAGAGGGAAATTTGTGCTGACGCCAGCCAGGATAGCAGCGTATCAGATGCTATTGACGTTTCCAGATATAACTATACAGAGATGCACTACCAGTAATATAGTCGATTTTGTCCCTTTAGACTATGAAGGAGAACCCCATGATTGTGTAGGGAAGACTATGGCATTTGCCAAATTGAGAGCAGATTTACGGTCAGAACCACTAGAGGATATAGATAAAAAAGTTCTGTTTGTAGATGGCTCTTGTTATAGGGATTATGATGGAAATCACGCAGGGTTCTCAGTAGTGCAGCAGGATCAGTCGAGCTATAAGATTATTAGGATGGAGTCCTGTCCCCAACCGTGTTCTGCCCAACTAGCAGAAATCAAAGCCCTGACAGCTGCGTGTGAAATGATGGAAGGTGAGAAAGTAGACATCTATACTGATTCGGCATATGCTCATGGAGTATGCCATTTGTTCGGGGCAGTGTGGAAGCAGAGAGGTTTTTAAAAAAGTAGCGGAGATCCCATACAACATTGTCAGCAAATTCTAGACTTAATAAAAGCCATAATGAAACCTAAAGCATTGGCTATAGTAAAATGCCAGGCACATAAAAAGGGAAATGATGTAATAACAAAGGGAAATCAAGCTGCGGATGAGGCAGCCAGAAAAGCGTCTGGATGTACATCAGCTGTCATTGCCCCCCAGGTAAGCCTAACTCCAGAACCTGAGGTAGAGGACCTAATTGAAATACAAGGTAAGGCAACTTTGGCAGAACAGACAATGTGGAGAAAAAGGGGGGCCAAGCAGAACCCGGAAGACGGTTTGTTGGTAGCACCCACCCCTCTACTGACGATTCTGATTTCAGAAGTACATGGGATGGACCATTGTGCAAGGGGGGAAGTGATAAAGAAAATAAAGAAGGATGGTTTTTGGTCACCTTATTTACAGGCTTCAGTGGACTTTGTCTTGTCACAGTGCGAGGTATGCGCACAGAATAATGTTCGGAAGGGAATTACAACCCCAATAGGTCTCATTCCTGTACCTGAAGGACCATTTAAACATCTAATGATCGATTACATAAACATGATAAAGACAGTGAGAGGGAAAAGATACATGCTGGTAGTAATTGATCGATTTAGCAGATGGGTGGAGACAGTACCTTCAAGAGATCAAGGGGCAAAGACAGTGGTAAAATTCCTGACAAATGAAGTGATCCCAAGGTTTGGAATACCTACAGAAATTAGCTCAGACAATGGTTCAGCTTTTATCCAGAAAGTGGTCAAACTTGTACTACAGGTGCTGAGGATAAAGCAAAGATTTGGATGTGTATACCACCCTCAGTCGCAGGGCATGGTAAAGAGAATTAATGGAACCCTGAAAGACAAACTAAACAAAATTTATGCAGACACTAAACTTAATTGGGTCGATGCTTTACCGTTAGCATTGATGAGTTACCGCATGCAAACTAATCGAATGACATGCCTGACACCGCATGAGATTGCTGCAGGCTGGGAAGCTATCATACCTGTGATAGGGGTAAGCAAAAATGTTGAATGGATAAACTATATATACTATAATCAACAGAGATTCATCAACTACACCGATGATGCACTGGAGGCCTTAGGGCAACAGCTAGATGCAACTAGCAGGATGGCGTGGCAAAACAGACAGGTACTGGATTGGCTTTTGGCAGAAAAAGGGGGTGTGTGTGTAATGTTTGGAGAACAATGCTGCACTTTCATACTGGACAATACTAGCCCAGAAGGGTCTTTCACCAGAGCAATGAATAAATTAAAGAATCTGCGGGCAGAGGTCAAACAGAATGCAGGATTTGAACATCAGTTCTTTGATTGGTTGAAAAGTAGACTCGGAGGATGGGGAGCATGGATGACTAAAATAGCAATAACTGTCAGTATTATATTGTTGAGCTGTGCGTTTGTGCTGTGCTGTTTTCTTCCTTGTCTCAAATCTCTTGTAGTGAGTGCTGCAACCAAACAATTTCCAATGCTCGTGGCAATTACTGAAGCAAGCTTAGTGGAGAAAGAAACACCGAAAATGCATCGTTACAGCCTACAACACCTGCAGGATGAACAAGAGCAAAACAACAGTGTGGGAGTAGATTGTAAGGGCTGATGAGTCTTTTTCCCTGTCTAAGATACAGAGGGACAGGTTTTTGGCTCAGCAGGCCAGGGTAACAGGGAGAGAATACTTTGAGGTCTTGGCGCAGAAAATTATAGTTTAACCCGAGATTTGGGAAAAAGTGCTTGAGTTTATTGGGGCTTTTATGCGCGGACTCTTAGTCTTCTTTCTCTGTGTGAGACCCTCTGGGTCTCAAAGGGGGGATATATTGGAGTATAAAAGTATAAATTTTGCTGTGTAACCAAAACTATGAAGTCAGTTTTGAAACTTGTTATTTGATATGCATGTACTCAATTTAGTAGGAGAATGAAATCTTAAGAATGTAGAAGACAATGGTGTGTTAATGAGAGGTAGCTAAGAGATGTAGATTAGAACATGATTAAGTCAATTGGTAGAAACAATGGTGGCAAGATGTACGTGTGGTACGTGTGATACGCAACTATAGACCGATTACATATGCTAATGCAACTGGACCAGGAGATTGCTATAAAAAATGCTGTGTCCGAGGATCGGTGGGCAATCAGCAACTAGCTCAATGGCTATCTCAGCTTTGATTTGCAAATTAAAGTTTAACCCTTCTTGAAGAACCTTCTGCGTCTCTTGGTCATTTGTGGGGCACGAGAAACCACAACACTAGCCAGTGCCCTGGGACCTCCCCTGTAGCTAGAGAGACAATGAAGGTATTGGTCAAGGCTCCAGCAACCTCTTCTCTTGCCTCCTTCTATAACCTGGGGTATATTCCATCAGGCCCTGGACTTATCCACCTAATGTTCTTTCAGAGACCGAACACTGCCTGCCCTTCCCCCATCTCAAAAAGCTCCAGCATATTACCACACTCTATGCTGATCTCACAATCCTCCAAATACCAACACACCATTTGGACCTCTCCCACATCCTCCTCCTCCAAGCATGTCCCTACCCCCCTCCCCCCGAATGGTCCTACTTACCCCCCCAGTTATCCCCTTGCTCCCAACAGGGAATGTGGATCTGTCAGTTAATGGTAGGGGTCCATGGCATAAGAAAGGTTTGGAACCACTGAATCTTGAGTATGTTTGGATTGTGATCTGTGGGTATTCAAGGAATGAAAGGAGAGGGGGATAGTGTGGGATGTTGGTGCTGGGGTAGGCATTAAATGTGCAGTAGGTAGTCTGTCTGATCACTGACTGTCTTGCTCAGCCCAGAATGTCACACTCACCTGCGAAAGACCAGTCTGGGAGATCCGTCAGGGGTCCATATTCTGTCCCACTTCGGGATAAACCATGCCTGGGGATGGGGGTGGGTGGAACAAGAGGAAGAAGTAACATGAAGCAGTATTCCCCAGTAGCCGGCTCTCCCACAATTTTGAAGCATCACCAGATGCAGGACTGCTGGGTTGATAAGTCTTGCCCTATTTAAAGGCCAGAGGGAGATGACAGACAGGGAGATATACAAGACAGACAGGGAGACTATAGGAAGGATGTTGAAGCATTGGAAAGGGTACAGAGGAGATGTACCAGGATGCTGCCTGGTTTAGAGAGTATGGGTTATGATCAGAAATTAAGGGAGCTAGGGCTTTACTCTTTGGGGAGAAGGAGGATGAGAGGAGACATGATAGAGGTGTACAAGATATTAAAAGGAATAGACAGAGTGGACAGCCAGCGCCTCTTCCCCAGGGCACCACTGCTCAGTACAAGAGGTCATGGCTTTAAAGTAAGGGGAGGGAAGTTCAAGGGGGATATTAGAGGAAGGTTTTTCACTCAGAGAGTGTTTGGTGCGTGGAATGCACTGCCTGAGTCAGTGGTGGAGGCAGATACACTAGTGAAGTTTAAGAGACTACTAGACAGGTATATGAAGGAATTTAAGGTGGGGGGTTATATGGGAGGCAGGGTTTGAGGGTCGGCACAACATTGCAGACTGAAGGGCCTGTAATGTGCTGTACTACTCTATGTTCTAGATAGAGAGGAATGGGGGGGGAGAGAAGAGAGAGATAGGGGCAGAGACAGATTGTCAGCCGGCAAAGAGAGAGAGAGAAAGAAAAAGAGAGGGGAGGGAGGGTGTGTGTGTGTGAGTGTGTCAGGCAGGGGGAGCGAAAAACAAAAAAAACATAACGTATAGTGGGTACTCACTCCAGTCGCCACTGACTCCCTGCTCGACACACAGGGCCACAGGAGAAAGCTCTCGTCACCGGCTTCAGAGGAATACAGAGCGATCGCCACATACCTGAAGATCGGCGTAATTGGTTACTTCTTTTGACCACCCCATGAACGAGTCAGTTGTGACTGTTCATTAACACGCTCAACATCACCCTGATCCCTCATCCCTGCGACTCTCCACCCAAGTGGGACCCTGGGCCCTGTGACCCTTCAAACCAGACGTGACCTGCTCATTCTTCCCATCCCCGATGACCCACACATACGCTCTGCAACCCATCACTCTGGTTCTTTGATCCTCCAACCCAGGAACAAGGAAGGGTGCCTAGTGATGGAACGTGGGCTTCCCTCTGATCCTCAGGTCCAAGCTTTTGACTCCTCCATCCCCGGAGTAATTCAATGACCCTTCACCTCTGCAGGTGGCCCCTGCTGCCCAAAACACGGCATCCTGCGACCCCTTAGCCCCACACGTGACAGCAACAGGATGACCCCTGTACCATTCACGCACACGAACCTCTCTCAGTAGAACAGTGACCGCATGTCGCTTCACCCCCACACATGAGGCCTCCTGACCATTCACACCTCCCTCTCCATGGCCCGAACATGAGGCGAGGTGACCCTTTACCTTCAGCCGCCCCTGACCATGGGCCCACTGGGAGAAATAACACGGCCGCAACTAGAGGCCTTCACCTACCTCGGACCTGACGCCACCGTTCCTTCAGCAGCCGGCCGCCGCGCAGGCGCAGTGCAAAAAAAACCCAGGGCGCATGCGCTGGGTGTCTGTCAGCGAAAGATCAGACTCGGGTTTAATGTCACTGGCTTATGTCATGAAATTTATTTCGCGGCAGCAATACATGATAATATAGAAAAATAAGTGAGTCAATTGCAGTAAGTACATGTGTATATTAAATTATAAATAGTGCAAAAAACAAATAATATAAAGAAGTAGTAAGGTAGTGCTTCAAGGTTTCAATATCCAGAGGGAGAGATTCGGGGAATGGAGAGAGACAGGGTGGGAAACATAACAGTAGAGGAATGAGGAGAGAGAGGGAGAGGGGAAATGGAGGGGAAGAGAGGGGAGGCTATTTATCAACCAGCCCGCTAACACCAGACTCAAAAACAGTTACTTTCTTCAAGCAGTAAAGCTAATCAACACCTCCACAGCTTAATTATTTCCTGTCAGCCACCGTATGTACAGCCTACTGTCACTTTATAGTTGCCATCTATGTCTAAAAGCTATGTATTTATCTTCATTGCGTTTATTATTATGTTCTTTATCTTTTGTGGTTTGCATGCGGAGTAAAATTATTTCCTTCACCTTTACATTTGCGTACAAGAAATGACAGTCAACAAACTTGAGAGTGAGGGAATGGGGATGGAGAGAGTGAGAAGGAACGGAAAGAGGGGGTATGGAGAGCGGGGGAGAACAGAGAGAGAAAAGGGAATGCTGAGGGGAATGAAGAGAGGCTGGAGAGAGGAATAGGGAGGGAGTGGAGAGAGAGGGGAATAGAGAGAGTGAGGGGAATTCAGAGAGAGTGAGGAGAATGGAGAGATAAAAGGGAATGGTGAGGGAAATGGAGAGGGGCTGGAGAGAGGAATGGGGAGGGGGTGGAGATAGAGGGGAATAGAGAGAGTGAGGGGAATTCAGAGAGAGTGAGGAGAATGGAGAGATAAAAGGGAATGGTGAGGGGAATGGAGAGGGGCTGGAGAGAGGAATGGGGAGGGGGTGGAGAGAGAGGGGAATAGAGAGAGAGAGTGAGGGAAATGGAGAGAGGGGAAGGGAGAGAGAGTGAAGGAATGAGAGGGAGTGCAGACAGAGGGGAATGGAGTGAGAGGATGGAGAGAGAAAATGGTGCGAGTGAGGGGACTGCAAAGGGGGGAATGGAGAGAGAAAATGGAATGGTGAGGGGAATGGAGAGGGGGTGGAAAGAGAGGGGAATGGTGAGGGGAACGGAGAGGAGGTGGAGAGAGAGCAGAATGGGGAGGGAGTGAGGGGAATAGAGAGGGAGTGGAGAGAGAGGGGAATGGAGACAGTGAGGGAAATGGAATTGGGGAGGTAATTGCTGGGTAGAAGGTGTGAGAATGGAATTGAAGGTGGGGAGAGAGTCTGATTTTGGGAAGAGGGTGGGTGGGAAATGAAATAGAGGAATTGTAAACTGATTTATCACGTCACTTGTTGTCAGGTACAGTAAATAAAAAAAAACTTTGCTTTGCAAACAATCCACAGATTATTTCATTACACTGCTATATTTAGGAACAGATGGAAAAACAATCACCACACGCAGAACATCGTGTTCTAGTTCCAGCAGCAGCCAGACAATAATGTACAAAGGCCACAGCCAGATAGAGCGGTAGATCACAAATTGGTCTTTATTGTCCAAGAAATCCATTTAACCTCGCAACAGGAGTGAAACTGCCCTTGAGTCTGGCAGGATGTGATTTCGGGCTTTAGTACCTTCTGCTCGATGGGGGGAATGGGAACGGCTTTAGTACCCTCTGCCCGATGGGGGGAATGGGAACGGCTTTAGTACCCTCTGCCCGATGGGGGGAATGGGAACGGCTTTAGTACCCTCTGCCCGATGGGGGGAATGGGAACGGCTTTAGTACCTTCTGCCCGATGGGGGGAATGGGAACGGCTTTAGTACCCTCTGCCCGATGGGGGGAATGGGAACGGCTTTAGTAACTTCTGCTCGATGGGGGGAATGGGATCGGCTTTAGTACCTTCTGCCCGATGGGGGGAATGGGAACGGCTTTAGTACCTTCTGCCCGATGGGGGGAATGGGAACGGCTTTAGTACCTTCTGCCCGATGGGGGGAATGGGAACGGCTTTAGTACCCTCTGCCCGATGGGGGGGAATGGGAACGGCTTTAGTACCCTCTGCCCGATGGGGGGAATGGGAACGGCTTTAGTACCTTCTGCCCGATGGGGGGAATGGGAACGGCTTTAGTACCCTCTGCCCGATGGGGGGAATGGGAACGGCTTTAGTACCTTCTGCCCGATGGGGGGAATGGGAACGGCTTTAGTAACTTCTGCCCGATGGGGGGAATGGGAACGGCTTTAGTACCTTCTGCCCGATGGGGGGAATGGGAACGGCTTTAGTACCCTCTGCCCGATGGGGGGAATGGGAACGGCTTTAGTACCCTCTGCCCGATGGGGGGAATGGGAATGGCTTTAGTACCCTCTGCCCGATGGGGGGAATGGGAACGGCTTTAGTACCCTCTGCCCGATGGGGGGAATGGGAACGGCTTTAGTACCCTCTGCCCGATGGGGGGAATGGGAACGGCTTTAGTACCCTCTGCCCGATGGGGGGAATGGGAACGGCTTTAGTAACTTCTGCTCGATGGGGGGAATGGGAACGGCTTTAGTACCTTCTGCCCGATGGGGGGAATGGGAACGGCTTTAGTACCCTCTGCCCGATGGGGGGAATGGGAACGGCTTTAGTACCCTCTGCCCGATGGGGGGAATGGGAATGGCTTTAGTAACTTCTGCTCGATGGGGGGAATGGGAACGGCTTTAGTACCTTCTGCCCGATGGGGGGAATGGGAACGGCTTTAGTACCCTCTGCCCGATGGGGGGAATGGGAACGGCTTTAGTACCCTCTGCCCGATGGGGGGAATGGGAACGGCTTTAGTACCCTCTGCCCGATGGGGGGAATGGGAACGGCTTTAGTACCTTCTGCCCGATGGGGGGAATGGGAACGGCTTTAGTACCTTCTGCCCGATGGGGGGAATGGGAACGGCTTTAGTACCCTCTGCCCGATGGGGGGAATGGGAACGGCTTTAGTACCTTCTGCCCGATGGGGGGAATGGGAACGGCTTTAGTACCCTCTGCCCGATGGGGGGAATGGGAACGGCTTTAGTACCTTCTGCCCGATGGGGGGAATGGGAACGGCTTTAGTACCCTCTGCCCGATGGGGGGAATGGGAACGGCTTTAGTACCTTCTGCCCGATGGGGGGAATGGGAACGGCTTTAGTACCCTCTGCCCGATGGGGGGAATGGGAACGGCTTTAGTACCTTCTGCCCGATGGGGGGAATGGGAACGGCTTTAGTACCTTCTGCCCGATGGGGGGAATGGGAACGGCTTTAGTACCCTCTGCCCGATGGGGGGAATGGGAACGGCTTTAGTACCTTCTGCCCGATGGGGGGAATGGGAACGGCTTTAGTACCTTCTGCCCGATGGGGGGAATGGGAACGGCTTTAGTACCCTCTGCCCGATGGGGGGAATGGGAACGGCTTTAGTACCCTCTGCCCGATGGGGGGAATGGGAACGGCTTTAGTACCCTCTGCCCGATGGGGGGAATGGGAACGGCTTTAGTACCCTCTGCCCGATGGGGGGAATGGGAACGGCTTTAGTACCCTCTGCCCGATGGGGGGAATGGGAACGGCTTTAGTACCCTCTGCCCGATGGGGGGAATGGGAACGGCTTTAGTACCCTCTGCCCGATGGGGGGAATGGGAACGGCTTTAGTACCCTCTGCCCGATGGGGGGAATGGGAACGGCTTTAGTACCTCCTGCTCGATGGGAACGGAGAATGTCCAAGTGGGTGGGGTCTTCGATAATGCTGGCTGCTTCACTGAGGAGGTGAGGTGCAGACAATCTGTGGGATGGAGCTGGAGGAAGGTTAATTTTTAATTGGTTTGTTACTGTCATGAGTAACAAGGTGGCGTGACGGACTTCGTTTTGCGTGCATCCACTCAGATCACCGCATCACATCAGTACACTGAGGTAGTTAGCACATGGGAAAACAATCAGAATACAGTGTTATTGTTACGGGAGCAGGCAGACAATAATGCCCAAAAACCATGAGCAGGCAGATCAGGAGGTCAAGAATTCATCTTTCCTGTACTAGGGGACCATTCAATATACTTATAGCAGCAGGACCGGAGCTGTCCGTGGGTGTGGTGGTATGGGCTTTCCAGCTTTCGTACCTTCTGGCCGATGGCAGGGACAGAGAGTGTCCTGAGTGGGAGGGGTCCTTGTTTATGTCGGCTTGCTTTCCAATGTAGTGAGGTGCAGACAGAGAAAATGGGGTGTGGGGGTGTGGTAGTGGAGCGGAGATGAGCAATGGACAGGAATGGAGGAGTGGTGTAAGGTGGGAATCGAGGAAGGTTTGGGAAAGTGGAGGGGGAGCAGGTGTGCGGACCAGGGAATGTTGAGCGAGAGAATGAGGAGGGAAGGGAGGGGAGAAGCGGAGGGGACAGAGGATGAGGAAAAGGAGAGGAATTTAGGGAAAATATGAAGGGGAAGGAGAGGAGGTAGGAAGAAATGGAGGGGAATGGGGAGGAAGTGAGGAAGGAGACGAGTGAAGGATGGGAGTAGGAAATAGGGGAGGGTGGAATTAACTGTGGGGGAGTAAAGGAGGTGAATAGAGGGGTGTGAACGGGGAAAGATTGAGGGGGAGTGATTTGAAAAGGGGTAAATGAATGAGGAATAAACGGAAGGTGAGTGAATGGGGGAAAGAATGGAGGGGAAGTGCATGGGGAGTGAAATGGGGAGACAATATAGGGGGTGAACAGAGGGGAGTGATTGGAATGGGAAAATGGTGGGGAGTGAATTAAGGGGGAGAGAATGAATGGGAAATGAACGGAAGGTAGAGTGAATGGAGGGGGGTTGATTGGAGGGGTAGAAAATGGGTGGGGAGAGAATGGATGGGGAGTAAATGGAAGGGTTGTGAATAGAGGGGGAGGAAATGGAGGATGAGAGAATGGAGGGGGAGTGAATGGAGGGCGGGGGGAAGAGAAGGAAGGAAGTACTGGACAGAAAGGGAGGGAGGAAGGGAAGGTAAATGCTGAAAATCCCCCCGCCCCTGTGGGCAGGTCTCTGGGGAGAGGCATCCAGGATAACTGGAGGCAAAGGAGAGGGAGGGATATGGGCAGCCGGGGGTGTTGGGGGAGTTCCCAGTGTAAGAAACTTCAAACACTTCCATTTACGCCAGGTGGTGTCAAGCATTCAGAGCTCAGAGTAAATTTGCTGTCGAAGTACGTAAATGTACCATGTGCTACATTGAGATTAATATTCTTCAGGGCATTTACAGAAAATATAAATAAAAGCAATAGAATTTACAAAACAAATTGCATAAACAAAGACAAACAATCAGTTTGCAAAAGTAGCCAAGTTGTTCAAATTTTAAAAACGGCTGAGAACATGGGTTATAAAGAGACTTTTGAACTGAGGCTGCAGGCCATAGAATCAGTACTGAGTTGTGGTGAGTGATGTTCAGGAGCATGATTGCTGTAGGGTAATAAATGGCTCCACCACCGGCATGTCCTGCTGCTCACGGGCAAGGCTACCATCCAGTTACGGGCCTGAGAGTCTACTCTTGCTTATCGGCAGAGTGCTGCAAGGAGACATTGACGGTATTGACCGAGGAACAGGCTCACAGAGGCCCAGGCTGAGCTCCGGCAAAGTCACTCATTGCAGACTGGGTCCAGCCGAGAGATGCAAGGCATTCTGGGGATGTGGGAAGTACTGGGAAAAATGCCAGGGGAACTCAGCAGGTCAGGCAGCATCTATGGAGGGCAATGAACAGCTGGCTTTTCGGGCCGAGACCCTTCCTCAGGGAGACGTTGACTGTTTATTCTCCTCCATAGATGCCGTCTGACCTGTTGATTTCTTCCAGCATTTTGCGCATGTGGTTAAAGAGTCAGAGAATCGCCCAGCACAGTGTGCTGGTTCCTGCCAACCAAGATGCCCCATCCAAGCTATTGCTTGCGTTGTTCTGCTGAACATTGTTGAAGTATTCCAGAAAGCCACACTTGGCTACCCCCAGCACATCCTTAGGCTGTCTCGGTTGTTCACGCAAACGACCGGCATACATACAGGAAACTGATGAATCTGAGCATCGTGGAAGGCGGTTGTAGCCAATGCAGGTCAGTCATTCCCAGCCACAAGACAGAGCCCTCGGTTTCTCGTTCAGCCGTCTGCCCGGTGAACTTCCTTCAGCCGCGAGGCCAGAAGTGGGGGTGACCGCCCGCAGAAGACCGCAGCACGTCCGGTGCCCCTTCGCCACTTCTCAGGGAAACGAAGCAGCCCAACTCCGAATGCGGCGAGGTCCCAGGCAATCTCCAGGCCCGGGCTGAGAGGTGGCAGGGCATCGATACCATGCAGTGGCAAGCAATGTTCATATCCCACAGAGGAAGCCCAGCCATTAGCCCCTGATATCCAGTGGTATGCCCAGGTCCGAAACCCCAGCCCTCAATGTCCCATGGCATGCAGAGCTCAGAAATCCCAGCCGTCAATGTCCCATGGCATGCAGAGCTCAGAAACCCCAGCCCTCAATGTCCCATGGCATGCAGAGCTCAGAAACCCCAGCCCTCAATGTCCCATGGCACGCAGAGCTCCGAAACCCCAGCCGTCAATGTCCCATGGCACGCAGAGCTCAGAAATCCCAGCCGTCAATGTCCCATGGCATGCAGAGCTCCGAAACCCCAGCCCTCAATGTCCCATGGCATGCAGAGCTCAGAAACCCCAGCCCTCAATGTCCCATGGCATGCAGAGCTCCGAATCCCCAGCCCTCAATGTCCCATGGCACGCAGAGCTCCGAAACCCCAGCCGTCAATGTCCCATGGCACACAGAGCTCCGAAACCCCAGCCCTCAATGTCCCATGGCATGCAGAGCTCCGAAACCCCAGCCGTCAATGTCCCATGGCATGCAGAGCTCCGAAACCCCAGCCCTCAATGTCCCATGGCATGCAGAGCTCCGAATCCCCAGCCGTCAATGTCCCATGGCATGCAGAGCTCAGAAACCCCAGCCGTCAATGTCCCATGGTACGCAGAGCTCAGAAATCCCAGCCGTCAATGTCCCATGGCATGCAGACCTCAGAAACCCCAGCTGTCAATGTCCCATGGCATGCAGACCTCAGAAATCCCAGCCGTCAATGTCCCATGGCATGCAGAGCTCCGAATCCCCAGCCGTCAATGTCCCATGGCATGCAGAGCTCAGAAACCCCAGCCGTCAATGTCCCATGGCATGCAGAGCTCAGAAACCCCAGCCCTCAATGTCCCATGGCATGCAGAGCTCAGAAACCCCAGCCGTCAATGTCCCATGGCACGCAGAGCTCCGAAACCCCAGCCGTCAATGTCCCATGGCACGCAGACCTCAGAAACCCCAGCCGTCAATGTCCCATGGCACGCAGAGCTCCGAATCCCCAGCCGTCAATGTCCCATGGCATGCAGAGCTCCGAAAACCCCAGCGGTCAATGTCCCATGGCACGCAGAGCTCCGAATCCCCAGCGGTCAATGTCCCACGGCACGCAGAGCTCCGAAACCCCAGCCGTCAATGTCCCATGGCATGCAGAGCTCCGAAACCCCAGCGGTCAATGTCCCATGGCACGCAGAGCTCCGAATCCCCAGCCGTCAATGTCCCATGGCATGCAGAGCTCAGAAACCCCAGCCGTCAATGTCCCATTGCATGCAGAGCTCCGAATCCCCAGCCGTCAATGTCCCATGGCATGCAGAGCTCCGAATCCCCAGCCGTCAATGTCCCATGGCATGCAGAGCTCAGAAACCCCAGCCGTCAATGTCCCATTGCATGCAGAGCTCCGAATCCCCAGCCGTCAATGTCCCATGGCACGCAGAGCTCCGAATCCCCAGCCGTCAATGTCCCATTGCATGCAGAGCTCCGAATCCCCAGCCGTCAATGTCCCATGGCACGCACAGCTCAGAAACCCCAGCCCTCAATGTCCCATGGCACGCAGAGCTCCGAAACCCCAGCCGTCAATGTCCCATGGCATGCAGAGCTCCGAAACCCCAGCCGTCAATGTCCCATGGCACGCAGAGCTCCGAAACCCCAGCCGTCAGTATCCTGCGGGATGTTAGTATCGGAAAAAGGAACTGAAGTAGCCATATAAGCAAGAGCAGGTTTGAAGTTGGGGGGAACTGAGAGAGGTGGGAGAGTGAAGGGAAACGCATAATAACTTAAGAAATAGGAGCAAGAGTAGGCCATCTGCCCAGTTGAGCCTGCTCCACCATTCAATATCATGGCTGATCTGGCCATGGACTCACCTCCACCTACCTGCCCTTTGCCCATCACCCTTAATTCCCCATCTAGGCAAAAATCTATCCAACTTTCGCTTAAATTTATTTACTGAGGTAGCCTCGACTGTTTCATTGGCAGGGAACTCCACAGATTTACCTCTCTCTGGGATAAGCATTTCCTCATCATCTCAAAGGCAGTAGTGGAAGGGAGGGAGTCGAGAGATTGTGGCTTCAGGGGTCAAGGGAGAGTGAGTCAGAAGGGGAGAGAAGAGCGTGCATGGGGAGGGAGTGGACATATCGAGCGTTTGGAGTGAGGGGATATTGTGAAGGGGAGGGAGTGAGGAGACAGTTTGAGGGTTCAGAGGTGAGGGGAGTGAGGAGGAAGAGTGCAGTGAAGGTGTGGGTGGACAGATTTGAGTGTTCAGTGTGATAGGGATTGGGGTGGTGGGAGAGGGAGGAGTGGCCTGAGTAAAGGGGGTGAGAGAGGTGGCAAAGTGATGGGTGGAGGAGAGTGTGGGAGGGAGGTGGGGTAAAGGCATGGTTGAAGCAAGGGGCGGGTGAGTGGGAGGTAGTGAGGGGTAAATGAATGTGGGCAATGGGGGAGGTAGTGAGGAGGGAGGAAGAGTGGGGTGAGTGAATGATGAGGTGAGAGGACTGTGGAGTGAATGAGGGTAATGAGGGGAGGGAGTAGAGAGGAGCGAGTGAGGTACGAGGTGGTAGGTGTGAATGGGGGGATTAGGGAGGGTAGGTGAGAGAGTATATGGGAATGAACAAGAGGGGAGGGAATGAGGTTTGAGTGGAGGGGCAGATAAGGTGAGATAGAGCTGGGGGTGTCCACAGTGAGGGCTGGAAGAGAGTTGAGGACTCCAGGGGAAAGGGGTGGCCGGGGGTGCAAGTTGGGGTGAGGGGGTCAGGGATAGTGGAGGAAAGTGGGTGTAGGACAGAACAAAATGTCAGGGGGGGGGGTGAGGAGGTGGTGGGGGAGCTAGCTAGCCACATTATGGGAACAGGAGCAGAAAGTATTCACTGGACCTTGGAGACAGGAATGAGGAAGTGAGCACAGTGAGAGAACCCTCCCCCTTCTCCATCTTTTGGGGAGCGTTAGGTGCCGGCTGGGACAGGAGAAGAGCAAGGAGGGGTACACTGTAGGTAAACAGGGAGAGGAGAGGGTCAGGAAAGAGAGACGGAGAGTGAATAGAGGGGGAGAAATTGAGAGGAGAGAGAGAGTGTGTCCAACAGAGTGAGGAAAGAGTGGAGAGAGAGAAACACTCACCCACACACACACAAAACAGAAGAGGAACTGAGAGAGAGGCACAAAAATGGGAGAGAGTGGGAGGCAGAGAGATACACAGTGGGGAGGGGGAGGAGAGAAAGAGAGAGAGAGGGAGGGAGGAACTGGGAGTGTGAGAGAATGGTAGAAACAAAAGGAATGGCAGAGAGACACACAAAGAAAGAGAGCAAGATAGAGACTGGACGTACGAGTGGGAGGGAGAGAGAGAGAGAGGGGGGGGGGAGGGATAGAGACGTGGATAGGAAGAGAGACGCATGGAAAACCGGGGGCGTGGGAAACACACAGAGGAAGTCAGATTAAGGAAAAATGAAACAGAAACAGTGCCTGAGAAACCGAGAGGGATGGAGTCAAGGAAACAAAGAGCTACAAAAACAAGTGAGCAGCAAAAAAGTGAGAAAGACAGACCACGAGAAAAGGGGAGGAGAAGGTGACAGAGGGAAAGGGAGACAGGGAGAAGGATAATGATGGGAAGTTTGGGAGAGGGAGAGTGATGGGTTTAGAGAGGAGAGAGGGAATGAGACAGGGATTAGGGTCGGAGAGGGAGGAGGAGAGTGACAAGTGAGGGAGAAGGGGCTGACAGGCAGACAGAGAGAAGGCGGAGACAGGGAATGTGTGATCGCTGGTTGAGCGAGGTCCTGCGGTGGCTAGAGAAGCTGAGCTTAGCACTTTCTCTGTGGGGTGATTCACATGACTCCCAGCCCCACCATGGGGTCAGACAAATCTCTCTATTTGCCTCGGTGATTGGGAGCTGCAGATTCAGTCCCTGGAACCCAACAGATCAGTTCAGGTAAAAGCTCCCAACTCTTGCCTCTCTGTCTGTCTCTCTTTTTCTTGTGTACTGTTCACAGCCTCCTTCAACTTCCCTGCTCTCTCGATATCCTGTTTGTGACCCTGCAGGATGGCCACCATTTGGTGCTCCTATCCAGATAGTCTCGGAGGAGTCACCCTGCTTGAGATGGCAGTGGGTGAGAATCTGTCCGAAATCTTATCATTCCATCTGCTGCTGGCTTGGGCCCTTCCCCTGATTCCCTTTCTCCATTAGGTTCCTGGTTCCAGAAGCTTGTGAGTGGAGCGGGGATGTTACTGCCTGGGTCAGGGATCTACCTAGTGTGCAGGCATATGTGTGAGTGTGAATATATGTCTTTCAGTCTGAGTGCATCGCATATATGTAACCCTGTGTATGTGTGTCTCTACATATGTGTGTGTCCTATGTACATGCGTGTATGAACCTATGTGTGTGTATATATGCCCCCCCAGTCTGTGTGCATCTTGTGTGTGTGTGTTTGTCTCTGTCTGTCAGTCTGTCCCTGTGTGTGTGTGTGTGTGTGTGTGTGTGTGTGTGTGTGTATGTGTGTGTGTGTGTGTGTGTGTGTGTGTGTGTGTGTGTGTGTGTGTGTGTGGGGGTGGGGGGGGGGGGTGGGTGGTGGGGAACACAGATTCCCGACTTTGCCCAATGCAGTGTGACGTTTGCACGGGTGGGTCGCTGCTCAGTGAGACAGTTAGGTGCCGTTCTGGTAAACAGGAAGCTGGTTTCGCTTACCCATGGGTTTGCTGCTAACCATATAAAGCATGCAACTTCTCAGGACCTGCCGGCGCTCACAGGACCAGAGGACACAGCACGCCGTTGAAATGTAGCAAGATGAAGGTGAAAACTCATCCCACGGTACACAGGAAGATCCCAGCAGACCATGACAACCAGCAGGCAGGCAGCAAGGGTGGGGGCGGAGGGGGGGGAGGGAGGGAGAGAGAGAGAGGGAGGGAGAGAGAGAGGGAGAGGGAGGGAGGGTGGGAGAGAGGGAGAGAGAGAGAGAGAGAGAGAGAGAGAGAGAGAGAGAGAGAGAGATGAGAGAGAGAGAGAGAGAGAGAGAGAGAGAGAGAGAGAGAGAGAGAGAGAGAGGCGGAGAAGTCACTCCCACTTTCACAAAGACGGTAGACAGACAGACTTCAAGTCTCTGACCATATGTGTTCCCTCCTCACTGTCCCTTCCCTCTGCACTGACCCTCTCTCTTTGCTGTCTTCTTCCCCAACAGCCCTCCCTCACTATCCCTCTTTCTTTGCTGTCCCCCTCCTTCCCCACTACCCCACCCTCCTCACAGTCCCACCCACACTGCTCCCTCCTCACTGGCCCCCTCTGCTTCCCACCTCTCCCCACACCCAGCCTTGCATCCAGACTCTCACTGTCAGCTGTAAACACTCTGCTCTGCCAGATTTTCTTTTGCTGGTAACCCTCCACCTCAGACTCCACCCCTTCCCTCTATCCCTCCCTCCACATCTCTCCATTCCTCCCCTACTTCCCTCCACCTCACATCCTCCTTCCCTCTACCCCTCCCTTCCAAGCCCTCCACCCACCCTCCCAATTCACCTCTCTCCCTCATCCATAGCACCCCTTTCCACTCCCTTCTCTCCTTCCCTCCTCTCTCATCTTCCTCCCATCCAACCTGGCTCCCATGCACTCTCCATCTCGGCTTCCCACCCACTTCCTTTCCATCTCCCCAGCTCCCAATCTTATCTCTTACTAATCATCCTCGCTGACAAGGTGGGTCGTTGGATCTTGCCGTGCCCAAACGGCCCAGATGAGGGTTGTTGGGATTAGGTGGGGCGGTGTGGGGAGATGGAAAAGGTGATTGGGAAACAAGATGGTCAGATGTGTCTCATCTCTCTGCCATACTAGCTCACGCCTGGGTGAGTGCCTTCCAACAAGATGCTCCCATGCTCGGTGCTGATTCAGGGAGGGAGGAGGTGTGGCTTCTATCAGACCTATCTGCCCCTACGCCGATTCACCATCTCACCAACTTCCCCTGTCAGAGGAGATGCTGCCCTTTTAAGACCTCCCTGGGGTATGGCCCACTAATTGCCAAGTTAATTAATGGCACTGAGAGCTATTGCCAAGTTTTAATGAGCTGACGCGCGACTAATCTGCTGAGAAAGGATTTCCCGCAGCAGCCTCTCCCTGGACCTTGCCCCTAATTACAGCTGATCACTCTGTCTGTGCGGATCAAGTCCGACTATCTGCAGAAACTGTGGGAGGTGTGCGGGACGTCCCGGAGAGGACACTCTCAGAAGCTCAGGGGCACCGGGTGAGTGAACGGGACCAGCTCCCACCCACCAGCCTCACCTCCTACCCCTTCGGCTCTCCCCAAATCAAGGGCCCTCCCACCCCACTTGTAGGATTGTCCCGACTGTGTGGGGTGGTGGGGGGGTTGCTGATGAGGAGAAGCGGCAAGAAGGGAGGGAGTGCCACAGGAGGGGCAGGGAGGGTGGAGTGGTGAGGAAGGGGGAACCACAGTGTTGGGGAGAGTATGAGGAGGGGGTGCCACAGAAGGGGTAGTGAGGCACGAGGCAGAACTGAAGGAGGAGCATTAAGGATGGAGTAAGCGCAGTGGGAGGGGCGGCGGAGGAGATTCAGACGGGGAAGAGGGGAGAATGTCGTGGTGTTGGAGGGGTGGTGTGTAGGGAGGGGGCAGTGAAGAGCGAGGGGACTGGCAGGAGGGGGGCGATGAGGAGGGGAAGGAAGGAGAGCCAAGGCGGGGGGCAGCGAGGAAGGAGGGAGTAATATTTGGTAGTGATGATGCTCCGAGGGGGGAGAGAGTGCTGACGTACCAGAGAGCTGGTCGGGAAGGTTGGAGAACCGAGGGGAGTGTGGCCAGGTGGGAAGGAGGGGCAGTGAAAGAAGAAGGGAGGGAGGGGTGCCGAGAAAGGAGCGTTGTTGCTTTGGAGGGGTGGTGAGGAGGGAGGGCCAGAGGAGGGGCAGGAAGAATGCCGGGAGCGCTGAGGGGATGAACGTTGAGGAGGGAGCACCATAGTGTTGCGGGGGCTGGTGAGGAGCATCGGGAACCCAGCGGGAGGGAGCGTCAAGGACAGGGTGGCGAATATGGAGGGAGCTTGGTGGAAGGGACGGTGGGAAGGGCGGGGAGTGCTGAGGAAGGGGCAGTGAGCTGGGAGCACTCTCCTACCTACCTGACCCTCCAGTGCCCCTCTCCCCTTCCCCTCAGCCAGTGGTGGGTTAGGGCACCCCATCCTCAGAGTAACTCGGAGGGTGCTGATACTGATCTCGGGGTAGGACAGAGGAGTGAGCAGCCCCTGGTGGGATGAGTCCCCGACCAGGCAAGTGGAGTCAGGGAACATCCAGGAGAGTATTCGGGAAGCCTCTGGGCGCTTGAAGATTGTGGGAAGACCGTGGTGTGTGCTGTGCAGCAGCTTCAGCATGCTTCTCTTCATCGGCCCCTCTCCCCAGCTGGCGGCCGGGAGGGGTGGGGGAGAAGGGGCAGGTTCACTTTTGATTTCACCCCGGAGTACAGTGGTTGGGTTGAAGGTGAATCCCCGGCCCAGCAGTTGTGAATCCAGCTACTGAACTATGGTTTGGACTCTGGATCCTGATAAGAAAGGTGCTGATTGTCACTTTTGTGCCGTCTTTATCGAAAGAAACCCGAGCAAGGAAGGGACATATTTCCCATCACTTTCACTCTGGGAATGGCAGGGAGGAAGGGAGAGCAGTGGAGAAGTGCCCTGTGTCTGTGATCATTGTAAAACTCTGCAAGTGGTCGGTGTGATGTTGCTGGCGTGTCCAATGTATTGTGAGCAGTTTTAAGTCACATATCCAGCAAAGGACGTGCTGGCATTGGAGAGGCTCCACAGGAGGTTCCGAGCAAAGATCCCGGGAATGAAGGAGTTAGTATATGAGGAGCACTTGATGGCTCTGGGTCACGGGAGTTCAGAAGAATGAGGGGGCTGTAATTGAAACGTACTGTTAGGTCTAGATTGAGTGGATGTTTCCAGTAGTGGGAGAGCGTTCGGGTCCAAAGGGCACGGTCTGAGAATAGAAGGGTGTCCCATTAGAAAAGAGATTACGAGGAATTTCTTTAGCCAGAGGGTGGTTTATGAGTGCAATTTATTGCCACAGACAGCCGAAGAGGCCAAGTCATTGGGAGGCCAAAGTAATTATTGAACTGTTGGAAATGATGCTGGAGAGGTAGTAATGGGGGCAGCAAAGTTCTGAAGGTAGGACCTTCACCAGATGGACTACACCCCAGGGTTCTGAAAGGGGTAGCTGAAGAGATCGTGGAGGCATTAGTAATGATATTTCAAGAATCTCTAGATTCTGGAATGGTTCCGGAGGACAGGAAAATTGAAAATGTCACTCCCATCTTCAAGAAAGGAGGGAGTAGAAAATAAATTATTGGCCAGTTAGTCTGACCTCAGTGGTTGAGAATTTGTTGGAGTCAATCATTTAGGAAGAGGTGATAAAATAGGCCAAAGTCAACATGATTTCCTCAAGGGAAAATATTGCCTGACAAATCTGTTGGAAGTCTTTGAGGAAATAACCATCAGGGTAGACAAAGGAGAATCGGTGGATGTTGTGGACTTGAATTTTGAGAAAGCCTTTGACAAGATGGCACACACAGGCTGCTTAACAGGATAAGAGCCCATTGTGTTACAGAAAAGATACTAGCATTGATAGAGCATTGGCAGAAGGCAGGGTGGGAAAAAGGGAGCATTTTCTGACTGGCTGCTGGTGACTAGTGGTGTTCCGCAGGGGTCGGCATTGGGACCACTTTCTTTTACGATATATGTTAATGATTTGGATAATGGAATTGATGGCTTTGTGGCCAAGATCACAGACGTTATGAAGATAGGTGGAGAGGCAGGTAGTTTTGAAGAAGTAGTGAGGCTGCAGAAGGACTTAGACAGTTGAGGAGAATGGACAAAGAAGTGGTAGATGGAATACAGTGTCAGGAAGTGTATGGTTATGCACTTCAGTAGACAAAAATGAGCATAGACTACTTTCTAAATGGAGAGAAAATTAAAAAATCTGAGGTGCAAATGCACTTGGAAGTCCTTGTGCAGGATTCCTTAAAGGTTAATTTGCAGGTTGAGTTGGTATTAAAGAATGCAAATACAATGTTCGCATTCATTTCATAGAAACATAGAAAACCTATATCACAATACAGGCCCTTCGGCCCACAATGCTGTGCCAAACGTACTTATTTTAGAAATTACTGAGGGTTACCCATAGCCCTTTGCTTTTTCTAAGCAAGGATGAGAGGACCAGAATATAAAAGCAAGGATGTAATGTTGAGATTTTATAAAGCACTGGTGAGGCTTCACAGGACACTGTGAAAAGGTTTGGGCCTCTTATTTAAAAAAGGGGTGTGCTGACATTGGACGGGGTTCAGAGGAGGTTCACGAGAATGATTTTGAGAATGAAAGGGTTATCATGGGCATTTGATGGCTCCAGGCTCCTCGCTGGAAAACATTAGAATGAGGGGGAATCTCACTGAAACCTATCGAGTGTTGAAAGACCTTGACAGAGTGGATGTGAAGAGGATGTTTCCTGTGGTGGGGGAGTCTAAGACCAGAGGCACAGCCTCAGAATGGAGGGACATCAATTTAGAATAGAGATGAAGAGGAATCTATTTAGCCGGAGGGTGCTGAATATGTGGAACTCGTTGCCACAGGCTGCCGTGGGGGCCAGTGGATTAGGTGTCTTTAAGGCAGAAGTTGTTAGGTTCTTGATTGGTTAGGGCATGAAACATTATGGGGAGAAGGCTGGAGAATGAGGTTGAGAGGGATAATAAATCACCCATACTGAGATAGCAAAGCAGACAAGATGGGCCAAATGGCTTAATTTGCCTCTCTGCCTCATGATCTTATTTTAAACAGAATTTCGGACATTCTTGATTAGTAAGAGCGTCAAAAGTTTCAGGGAGAAGGCAGGATAATGCATTTGAAAGGGAAAATAAATCAACCACGATGGAATGGTGGAACAGACTTGATGGGCCAAATGGCCTAATTCTACTCCTATCCCTTACCGGCTGTGACCCCGTGTAGTATGGAGACATCCAGGAATGAGGAGGGGGAGGTAGGGAATTACAGTCGGTGAGTGACTTGGAGATTGGTGTGGGCGGGGCAGAAGGGGTGGAGGGCCACAGCTGGTAACCAGGGGAAGAGACAGGGAGGTGCATGGGCCGAGAGGAAGTGAGTGAGGAAGTGGCATGGGCTAAGAAATGGCTGACAGACAACTGAGAATCCAAAAATGACCAGCGGTCGTGTGACCAGAGCATGAGCTGTTGGGGGGAGGGCAGAACAGTCAGGCTTCTACAGGAAAGTTCCTCAAATGTGCCCGTATCCATCCTCACTTCCCTCAACCCCACACTCTATCCCCTTTCTCTCACCCTGCCCAACACCCATCTCCTGCCACTCCCTCCCCGTACACTCTCCCCCATTCTGTCCCCTCAATCTCTACCCCCCTCCCCACTTCCGTCCCTCAATTTCTACCCCCCTCCCCCACTTCCGTCCCTCAATCTCTATCCCCTCTCCCCACCCCTTGCTCTCTTGCCCCCAAAAACAGTCAGCCCCTATGTTTTCTTCCCACACTCTCCCCAGTCACACACTCTCATTCCCTCCCCCTCCCAGCACCTCAGTCACACTCTCCACTCCCCCTCCCTCCACTCTTCCCTGCCCCTCCAAATCTCTCCTGCCCTAACTTCTTCCCTCTCCTAACAAAGTCAATGGCAGTGAGGTCAGTGAACAGTGAGGTCACAGATTAATGGTGTCAGTTAGCAGTGATGTCACAGGCTGATAACATCAGTGGTCAATGAGGTCTCAGGGTGATGTCAGTTAGTGTGATGTCACAGGCTGATGATATGGACAATTACTTCACAGAGTTAGCAGTGATGTCACAGTCTGATAATGTCAGCCGGCGGTGACATCATCGACTAATCTCATCAGCAGGCATCAGTAGTGGTTCTGCTACTTTTCACATTACACGTTAATGGTCTGGGTGATGGAAGTAATGCATTTGTGTCCATGTTTGCAGATGATACAAAGACAGGTGGAAAGGTATGTAGTGTTGAAGCAGAGAGCCTGCAGAAGGACTTGGACAAATTGGTAGAATGGGTGAAGAATTGGCTGATGTAATAGAGTGTAAGGAAGTGTACAGTCATGCTCTTTGGTAGAAGGAAAATTTTCTAAAGGGGGAGTGAATATAGAAATCAGATGTGCAGAAGAGACTCAGATTCCCAAATGTTTAACTTGCAGCTTGAGTCAGTGATAATGATGACAAAAGCAATATTACCACTTATTTCCAAAGGACTAGAATATAAAAGCAAGCATGTAAGACTGAGGCATTATAAGGCATTGGTCAGAAAGCATTGTGAGCAGTTTTAGGCCCCGATTCTAAGAAAAGATGTGTTGCTAATGGAGAGGGTCCAGAAGAGGTTCACAAGAATGATTCTGGGAATGAAAGGGTTAATGTATGAGGGGTGGGGGAGAATTCAATGGCTCTGGGCCTGTACTCACTGGAGTTTAGAAGAATAAGTGGGGGGGGGGGGGATCTCATTGAAACCTATTGAATATTGATAGGCCCAGAGAGAGTGGGCATGCGGAGGGTGTTTTCCAATAGTGTGAGAGTCTAGGATCAGCAGGCACAGCCTCGGATTAGAAGGATGTCATCTTTCAGTCTGCTCCACCATTTGATCACAGATGCTGTTTTTTTTACCCCTCTCAACCCCGTTCTCCTGCCTTCTTCGCATAATCTATGATGCCTTTACAAGTTAAGAATCTATCAAACTCCTCTTTAAATATACCCAATGGCTTGACATCCACAACCATCTGTGGCCATGAATGATGATGAGAATGATCCCAGAAATGAAAGGATTAACACAGCTCTAGGTCTGTGCCTGCACAAGTTTGGAAGAACGTGAAGGCTTGAATCTGGAAGCCCAGACAAAGTGGAAATGTACAGGATGTTTCCAATACCGGGAGAGTCTAGTACTAGAGAGCACAGTCCCAGAATAGAAGGGCATCCGTTTAGAACAGAATTTCATTAGCCAGTGGGCAGTGAATCTGTGGAATTCATTGTCACAGGCACCTGTGGAGGCCAAGTCAATGGGTTTAGTTAAAGCGGAGCTTTATATGTTATTGATTCATAAGAGTGTAAAAGGCGACAGGGAGAAGATAGGAGAATGAAGTTGAGAAGAAATATAAATCAGCCATAATGAAATGGTGGAGCAGACTCAATGGACAAATTCAGCTCCTATGTTGTATGGTCTTATGATGTCACTGAGCAAGGAGGTCACAGGCTGCTGCTGCCAACCGGAGATGAGATTCACAGACCCAGGGGTTCACTTCTTGCCGAGGTTCATGGTGGCCCAAGTCATCTCTGCCACCTAACCCGTGAACTCCCCAGTCGTGAATGGTGACCCCAGTCTGCCCTCTGCTGACCCATGACCCCGGTGTCCTCTCTACTGACCCATGACCCCAGTCTCCCCTCCCCTGACCTGTGACCCCTGTGCTTTTGGATAGACACTCCCTGAAACGTTAATGCCTCCTCCACTGCTACAGAACCTGTGAGGACATCAGGAGCCTGCTGGGCGTATTAGGAGGTCAGATGTAGCTGAGGGTGGGTGATTGAGGAGTGGGAGAGGGTTGGTTGGTGAGGGTGGTAGGTTTGGATTGGATAGGAGAGAGTTGGGCATGATGGGGTCCCCTGAACTTGGAACAACACTCACAACCTCAAGGAGTCTGCATGGGGAGCAAGGCTTCTGAAGGAAGCACAGACCATGGTAGAGAGCACAGCAAGATCCAGTGCATGGTACCTTCTACTCCCCTCCTATTCACTGAACCCTTCCTGCCTCTCCCTCCCTCCTCACCACCACGTGAAGAGGATCTTTCTGGCATATGGCGAGGCCATTGCAGTCGGGTGAGAGAGTGGGGATTTCACTGATTATGCACTGGGAGGTGTCCATGCCTCAGGAACAGGGGGAGTCTAGACAGGAGTGCATCCTGACCAGGCCTTGCTACTGACCGGAGCAACTCAGCTGTATGGCTGGTGGGACAGTGAGAACAACCCGGGCTGGAATCTGGAAAATGAATGTGGAATTGGTAATCTGATTGGCAAGTGGCTAATTCTCTCACTCTCTCTCCCACTCTTCCCTCCTCTCATGCCATTCTTTCCCTGTCTCCATTGTTCCCATCTGCCTTTCCTTTCCCTCTCCCTTGCCTGCTGCCACCCCATCACTACGTCCTTCCCACCTCCCCCTTCATGTCTCACTCGTCTCCATCCCCTTCACCTTCCTCTCCCCAATCGCTCCCTCTCCCTTTTCTCCCCACTCCAACCCTTCTCCCTGCTCGCTCCTTACTTGTCTCTCTGCCCCTCCTTCCCACTCGCATCCTCCCAATTGCCCCTTCTCTCCCCTTTTCCTCACTCTACCCCTTCTTCCCCTCTCTCCCCTTCTCCCCTCCTAACACTAACCTCTCCCTCCCTTCCACCTCCCCCCAGCTTCAGAGCGGATTCCCCGGCCGTCCTGCCCTCGGGCTATGAGAAGAGCGGACGGGCCAGCATGTCTGATCAGGGTCGATACTCCAGCGTGCCCTCGGGGCAGGGCTCCAAGGACCCCGCCCTCGACTGCCAGTCCTCTCCCTCTCCTCCTCCCGTTGCCTCTACCTCCGGCGAGGCCGTCCAGCTCCGGAAGGAGATCTCCCTGCTGAACGGCGTGTGCTTGATTGTGGGGAACATGATCGGCTCGGGGATCTTCGTCTCGCCCAAGGGGGTGCTGATGTACAGTGCCTCCTACGGCCTCTCGCTGGTCGTCTGGGCGCTGGGGGGCATCTTCTCAATCTTCGGGGCACTTTGTTACGCCGAGCTGGGAACCACCATCACCAAATCGGGCGCCAGCTACGCTTACATCCTGGAGGCTTTCGGCGGCTTCCTCGCCTTCATCCGCCTCTGGACATCGCTGCTGATCATCGAGCCCACCGGCCAGGCCATCATCGCCATCACCTTCGCCAACTACATGGTGCAGCCTATCTTCCCCACCTGCGAGCAGCCCTACCTGGCCGCTAGACTGCTGGCGGCTGCCTGCATCTGTGAGTGGTCGTCCTGGGATGGGACTGGTGGTTGTTGGTGGGGGAAGGGCGTCAGGACTTGGGGAAGCACCCGCGACGGTCAGTTCGGCCATAATACCCAGCCTCGGGAAAATTCCTCCAGCCCACTCGGACGCCCCCTCTGGTTGTCGGAGTCCGAGGAACTGGGACGCGAGACTCCCGAGAGGGGGCGGATACCGACGGGAGGAGGGGTTTGGAAGAAAGGGGGCGGATCTAAAGAGGAGATCTAGCGGGTCGGGCACAGGGATTGTGGAGATGGTTGCGGGGAAGGGAGGGAGGGTTATGGAAGCCGGATGAGATACTTGAGCGAACATGAAACAGAGGCCGGTGGGCTCGTTTGGGTTTGGGAGGAGGAGGAAGGGTCCCTCAAACTGCAGTTAACCCCGCCCTTCCCTCACCTCCTCCCCCCTCAGGTATCCTCACCTTCACCAACTGCGCCTACGTAAAATGGGGGGACGCGTGTGCAGGACATCTTCACCTACGCCAAGGTGTTGGCACTGATCGTGGTCATCCTGGCCGGTTTGGTCAAGCTGGGCATGGGTAAGTCATTCCGTGATCCCTCCGGACTCCGACCACTGTATCTCCTCCCCCTCCCCTCGACCCCAGTAAATCATCTTGCTCCAATCCCGATCTTAAACCCAACTATCCATGCTCGGCATACCGAACCTAGCGCGATGTCCGGACTCAACACCATTACCTGACAGCAGACACGGCCGCTGGAACTGTTCCTCGCTGCCCCTCCCTCTTGTTGGTCACTTCCGGTGTTTATCACATACACCCCTCCCCCCCGGCTCCCACATGTCTTCCCTCACACTCCAATGTCACTCATATCTACTACCAATCCTTCCCGAGCTCGCAGCACGCCATCCTCTCATCCCCACAGCAATCGTCCCTTACTCCTAACGTCCCCCACTTCTTCCTCAGTCCCAACGTCCATCACTCTCTCCTGGACTCGCTGTTTTCCCCCTTACTCTCGTCGTCCCTTCAGTCCCAGTCGTCCCTCAGCCCTAATGTTCTGTTGCCTCTCACGCAGTGTCCTCCCCATACCCCACCTCAGTCACGCGTCTCTCACTCCTGACCTCCATCACTTCCTCCTCTTCCTTACTCCAGGCGAGACGCAGAACTTTGAGAATTCCTTCCAAGGCTCCTCCTGGCATCCAGGCGACATGGCCCTGGCTCTCTACTCAGCCCTCTTCTCATACTCCGGCTGGGACACACTCAACTTCGTCACCGAGGAAATCAAGAATCCCACAAGGTACGGGGGTCGGGCTCAGGGGTCGATTGGAGACCCCCTGTACACTCTGTGGACAATATCAGCAGACTTCGTACCCTCACCCAGACCATCGTTGCTGTGGAACGGTGTGGAGGAGCTTTACCCTGTGTCTGATCCGGGAGTGTGCGATGGGGCGGCGTGGGGGAAGCCTCGCTCCGTGTCTAACCGAGGGACTGTGTGGGATGAGGTGGGGGAAGCCTTCCTGGTGTCTGAACTCTTACTTCCTCGACCACAGGAACCTGCCGCTCTCCATCGCCATCTCCATGCCGATTGTGACGGTGATCTACATTCTGACCAATGTGGCCTATTACACTGTGCTGGACTTCCACGAGATCTTAGCGAGCGATGCTGTGGCCGTGGTGAGTCACACCTGTGGCAGTCGGTTCCTTTCCATCCCACCCCCTTCTCTGAGCTCCGTATGTGTAGAGGGATCCTCATACCCTTGCGGAAGTCCGGGAAGTGAGGATCACCCATCCAGTGGCTTGGGAGAGGGAGGACGCTCAGACCGGGTGTTTAACGCTGGTGGCGGGCCTGGAGAAACCGATCTGCCAGGGCAAATTAGTAAAGCTGCTGTCTCACGACGCTAGAGGTCCGGATTCGATCCTGATCGCGCCCCTGAACGGTTGTGTGGGGTTTTCAAGTTCTCCATGTGACCCGCGTGGGTTTCTTGCGAATGTTCCTGGTCCCTCTCAACGCGGCTGCGTTTAAACCGCCCCTAATAGGAGTGGCGGGGTGGAGATACGTCTCCACCAATGGAGGCGTAAGGCGCTCCTCTCTGCTAGCCTGCAGGTCACCCTTGAGCAAAGATGTAGTAACCTGCTTAGTAACCCCCCTCTCCCGCCACCCCGATCAGGGTCACGTGAAGCCATGGGAGAAGGTGTGGATAGTCTTATGAGTAGCTGGTGTTTATCATGTCATGGTAAACTGACGCGGGCAGTCAGTCTCTGAAGAGTATTGATAATGGCTGGGGTCATCTGTCTTGTCAAGATGCTGCCCAGAAGAAGGCAATAGCAAAGGAGGAGGACCAATATCCTGGCAGGGAGGTTTGCTAAGGCTCCTGGGGTGAGTTTAAACTGAAAGAGTTGGGGGGTGGCAACCGAACTGTAGAGACTGGGGAAGAGGAGGTTGGCTCACAAATAGAGAAAGCTTGGCGAGAGGGAGGATAGGCAGGTGATAGAGAAGGGATGCGCTCAGACCTAAGGGTTTGAGATGCGTCTATTTTAACGCAAGGAGTGTTGTGAACAAAGCGGATGAGCTTAAAGCGTGGATCAGTAATTGGAGATATGATGTGGTGGCCATTACAGAGACTTGGATGGCTCAGGGACAGGAATGGTTACTTCAAGTGCCGGGTTTTAGATGTTTCGGGAAAGGACAGGCAGGGAGGGAGGCAAAAGAGGTGGGGGCGTGGCACTTGATCAGAGATATTTACAGGGCTGCAGAAAAGCTGGATGCCATGGAGGGATTGTCTATGGAGTCTCTGTGGGTGGAGGTTAGAAACAGGAAGGAGTCAATAACGCTCTGGGTGGTTTTTTATAGGCTGCCCAATAGTAACAGGGATATCGAGGAGCAGATAGGGAAACAGATTCCTGGAAAGGTGGAATAATAACAGTGTTGTCGTGATGGGAGATTTTAATTTCCCAAATATCGATTGGCATCTCCCTAGAGTGAGGTGTTTAGATGGAGTGGAGTTTGTTAGGTGTGTTCAGGAAGGTTTCTTGACACATTATGTCGATAAGCCCACAAGAGGAGAGGCTGTAATTGATTTGCTATTGGGAAATGAACCTGGTCAGGTGTCAGATCTCACAGTGGGAGAGCATTTTGGAGATAGTGATCATAATTCTATCTCCCTTACAATAGCATTGGAGAGAGATTGGAACAGACAAATTAGAAAAGCGTTTAATTGGAGTAGGGGGAATTATGAGGCCATCAGGCAGGAAATTGGAAGCTTAAATTGGAAATAGATGTTCTCAGGGAAAAGTACAGAAGAAGTGCGGCAAATGTTCAGAGGATATTTGTGTGGAGTTCTGTATAGGTACATTCCAATGAGATGGGGAAGTTATGGTAGGGTACACAAACTGTAGTGTACAAAGGCTGTAATAAATCTAGTCAAGAAGAAAAGAAAAGCTTACAGAAATTTCAGAGTGCGAGGTAATGTTAGAGATCTAGAAGATTATGAGGCTAATAGGAAGGAGCTTAAGAAGGAAATTAGGAGAGCCAGAAGTGGCCATGAGAAGGCCTTGGCGGGCAGGATTAAGGAAAACCCCAAGGCATTCTACAAGTATTGGAAGAGCAAGAGGATAAGATATGAAAGAATAGGACCTATCAAGTGTGACAGTGGGAAAGTGTGTATGGAACCGGAGGAAATAGCAGAGGTACTTAATAAATACTCCAGTATTCACTATGGAAAAGGATCTTGGTGATTGTAGTGAATTTGAAAAAGCAAACATGAGGAAATCTGCAGATGCTGGAAATTCAAGCAACACACACAAAATGCTGGTGGAATGCAGCAGGCCAGGCAGCATCTATAGGAACTGTCTATATGCAGGATCTATATGCACTGTCGACGTTTCTTGCCGAGACTCTTCGTCAGGAAACGTCGACAGTGTTCCTTCCTATAGATGCTGCCTGGCCTGCTGTGTTCCACCAGCATTTTGTGTGTGTTGTTTGGTGATTGTAGTGATGACTTGCAACAGACTGAAAAGCTTGAGCATGTAGATATTAAAAAAGAGGATGTGCTGGAGCTTTTGGAAAGCATCAAGTTGGATAAGTCGCTGGGACCAGATGAGATGTCCCTCAGGCTCCTGTGGGAGGTGAGGAAGGAGATTGCTGAGCCTCTGACCATGATCCTTACATCATCAGTGGGGACAGGAGAGGTTCCGGAGGATTGGAGGGTTGCGGATGTTGTTCCTTTATTCAAAAAAGGGAGAAGAGCTAGCCCAGGAAATTATAGACCAGTGAGTCTAACCTCAGTGGTTGGTAAGTTGATGGAGAAGATCCTGAAAGGCAGGATTTATGAACATTTGGAGAGGTAAATATGAGAAGGAATATTCAGCATGGCTTTGTCAAAGGCAAGTCGTGCCTTACGAGCCTGATCAAATTTTTTGAGGTTGTGACTAAACACATTGATGAAGGAAGAGCAGTAAATTTAGTGTATATGGATTTCAGCAAGGCATTTGATAAGGTACCCCATGCAAGGCTCATTGGGAAAGTAAGGCAGCATGAGATCCAAGGGGACATTGTTTTGTGGATCCAGAACTGGCTTGCCCACAGAAGGCAAAGAGTGGTTGTAGATGGGTCATATTCTGCATGGAGGTCGGTCACCAGTGGAGTGCCTCTGGAATCAGTTCTGTGACCCTTATTCTTCATGATTTTTATAAATGACCTGGATGAGGAAGTGGAGGGATGGGTTCGTAAGTTTGCTGAACAACACAAAGGTTGGAGGTGTTGTGGATAGTGTGGAGGACTGTCAGAGGCTACAGAGGGACATTGATAGGAAGCAAAAGTGGGCTGAGAAGTGGCAGATGGAGTTCAACCCAGATAAGTGTGAGGTGGTTCATTTTGGTAGGTCAAATATGATGGCACAATACAGTATTAATGTTAAGACTCTTGTTAAGATCCTGTGGAGGATCAGAGGGATCTTGGGGTCTGAGTCCACAGGGTGCTCAAAGCAGCTGCGCAGGTTGACTCTGTGGTTAAGAAGGCGTACGGTGTATTGGCCTTCATCAATTGTGGAATTGAATTTAGGAGCCGAGAGGTAATGTTGCAGTTTTTTCGGACCCTGGTCAGACCCCACTTGGAGTACTGTGCTCAGTTCTGGTTGCCTCACTACAGGAAGGATGTGCAAACCATAGAAAGGGACTTTCTATGGACCGGAAGTTTCAATCTCTCTCTGCATTTGGTTGAATTTTCCCTTAAGTACACACCGGCACAGATTTTGCCTCACTTAGGATGGTTTTCCAATAGGCAGGCGTGCAGTCCTCAGACCAGCCCGTAAGAGTGGAGGGCCGTGGACATCCTTGCAGTTGCTCACCTCTTACCGACATCACCCATTGGTCGACGACACCATGGCACCTTCCAAATACTTTGAACAATGCGAAAACCAATTTAGATTGACTGAGAGCGAGGGTCTGAATATCCTTTGCGTTCCCCGACAAAGTCAGGTAACCTGAGAGGAGGGAGGAGCACGGAATAAAGGGAAGGTGGTGGGGAGGGCGGGGGGAGGTAGTGAGGGGAAGTGTGGGTGATGGGCAGGAGGATAGAGTGAAAGAGGGTAAAGAGAGACGACGATGGGAACTGGGATGAGCTGGCTGGATCAGGAGGGGAAAGAGAAAAGGGACAGAACTGGTGGTGAGGGAACAGTTTACTGAAGGATGGAGATTTTTTGTCCAGGGTCCAGGTGGGTTAGTTAGTGCCTGGGCTGGGGGAGGGGGACAAGGCTTGAAGAATGAGTGGCAGAAACACCCAGTCACCGGGTTTCGAGCGAAACGTCGACTGTTTACGCTTTTCCATAGATACTGCCTGGCCTGCTGAGTTTCCCTAGCATTCAGTGTGTTAGCCACGAGGTAACTCCATTTCCCCTCGAGATGCAGCTGTAACACTGCAGCCGCAGCTTGTCGGAGAGATAATCCCTTCCGTTCAAGAGGAACCTCGAGAGTCCATACCCATTCTTGATAGGATCAGTTGCGCCGGGGAGTAGGCGTCGCCTCTTGGCATCCCGGGATGTGCAGGTATTGCTGGGGGCTGTGGAGGGTGGGTGGGGTGGACGGTCCTGAATGAAGTGGGGAGTCTTGACGGTTTTACTCCCCTGCTAACCCCAGGCGTTCCTGCTCTGCCCCTGGTCCTGCATGTTCCGTTTTGTAACCCTGCTGTCAACCTCCTCTCCTTCCCTCCACCCCTCCCTTGATTTCCCTCTCTCCTCTCCCCACCCCTTCCACCCTCCACCTTCCACTCTCCCCTTCCCCTTCCACTTCCCCCTCTCCCCTCCCACCTCCTTCTTCTGTCCCCTTCCACCCCTCCTCCCACCCTCCCCCTCTCCCCTCTCCTCCCCTCCCCTCTCCCCTCCTACCCTCCCCTCCCCTCCCCTCTCCCCTCCTACCCTCCCCCTCTCCTCTTCCTTCCCACCCTCCTCCACTCCCTTCATTTCCGCAGACCTTTGCCGACCAGATTTTCGGAGTCTTTAACTGGACCATAATGGTGGCCGTCGGTCTGTCCTGTTTCGGAGGTCTCAACGCTTCCATCCTCGCCGCCTCCAGGTAAACCACAGCAGCCGTTTCCCTGGCAACCTACACCAAAGTGCTCAGGAAGAATTTGGGGAGCTGAAAGGAGGTGGTAGCAGAGACCAGATGCCCTTGGCTACATGAGAAGGGAGGGGATGACGGCACAAGATGGCGTTGTCCAGTCGGAACCAGCTCAGCCAGCTGAACGTCTGAATGTCCAGGAACAGTGGGGGAGTGGTGTTGGGTTTGGGGGCTGCGGGTGGTGGGTGCCCATCTGGGTGGGCCAGTGAGTGCTTGGAAATGTCCTAGAACTGATATCCAAGTTAGATGATAGTGTGGTCAACTGGATTGACAAATTTGTAGATGACACCAAAATTAGGGGAATTGTGGGCAGCGAGGAAGGCTGGCAAAACTTTTGGTGTGCTCTGGAACAGTTGGGAAAATAGTAGATGGAATTTAATGCAGACAAGTGTGAGGCGTTGCATTTTGGGACCGCAAACCAGGGTAGGTCTTACACAGTGAATGATGGGGTACTCAGGTGTGCGATGGAACAAAGTGACCTAGGAATATGAATACATAATTCCTCACAGGCAGATAGTACGGTTGTAAATAAAGCTTTGGGCACATTAGTTTTCACACCCTTGTGTATTGAGTACATGAGTAGGGAGGTTTTGTTGAAGTTGTAAAGATCAAGGTTCAAAATTCAAAAGTTCAAAGTAAAACTTAACATCAGCATATATACAGGCCACCACATACAACCCCGAAGATTCTTTTGCTGCAGGCAAGTCCATAGAACAGTAACTTTAAACAGGATCTATTTCCACAGTTTGTACGATCTCCCCGACCACATGGGATTCCTCCGGGTGCTCCGGTTTCCTCCCACAGTACAAAGACGTACCAGTTCCTAGGTTAATATCATGGTAACTTGTCCCACGATTAGGCTAAGGTTAAGTCGGGGGTTGCTTGACGTCGTGGCTCAAAGGGCTGCAAGGGCCTACTCCACGCTGACTGCCAGTAAAGAAATGGACAACAAACTGTGCATATGCAGATATGAACAAAAGCAGTAAATAATGAGCATGAAATAAAATAAAAGGGTCCTTAAATGAGTGTAGTTACCCCCTTTTGTTCAAGAGCCTGATGGTTGAGGGGTAGTAACTGTTCTTGATGCCCGTGGTGCGAGTCTGGAGGCTCCTATACTGTCCACCAGATTCAGCAGCATGAAAAGAGCCTGGCCTCAGTGGTGAAGACCTTTGCTTGTGGATGCTGCTTTTCTACAGCAACATTTCATGCAGATGTGTTCAACGGTTAGGAGGACTTTACCCATGATTCACTGAGCCAAATCCCGTATCTTCTGTAGGATTTTCCACTCAAAGGCATTGGTGTTCCCATACAAGATGCTGGTGGGGCTGAACATTGAGTATTGCCTGTAATCCTGGTTAATGAGCTTGACAGAGTGCTGGAACAATTTCCAAGGATGTTGCCTTTTCTTGAGGACCTGAGTTATAAGGGAAAGGTTGAATAAGGCACTCCATGGAGCGAAGGAGAATGAGCTATACAAAATAATGAGGGGTACGGATAGGATGAATGCATGCAGGCTTTTCCCTCTCAGAATGGATGGCACAAGAATTAGAAGTCCTAGTTTTGGATGAAAGGTGGAATGTTTAAGGGGATTCTGTTGGGACGAGGCACTTCTTCACTGAGAGGGTGGGCAAATGTGGAACAAGTAGCCAGTGGAAGTGGTAGATATGGGTTCAGTTGTAACATTTAAGGGAAGCTCGGATGAGGGGGATGAGGAGTCTATGGTCCAGGCGCAGGTAGATAGATGGATGCAAATTGCCAGGATTGGATGGCTGTAGTGCTCTATGACACTCTGCCCTCACCCTGGAAGTGGCTGGAGGGAAGATAAGAATGGGCACTGTCAAAATCCAAGGAGCTCCCGGAATTGCCTGGAATGCTCCCAGCCTCCCCGATTTCTCACGCCGCTGTCTTTTGCACAGATTTTCGGCCCCTCCTTTTGCTGGTGACCCATTGCGTTTTGCACAATTATGTGTGCAAGTTAGCTGCACCAGGTTCCCCCACTCCTGTAAGGTAGCTCTGGTCACCCACCCACGAGGGTGGGATGTGACTGGACTAGCGAGAAACTAGCTAGATGAGAGTTTCACCGGGATGTTACTGGCACTGGAGGGCTTGTGTTATATGGAGAGACTGAACTGGCTAGGACTTTTTCCCTGGAGCAGGTGGCTAAGGGATGAACTTGCACAGGCTGATGAAACTATGAGGGGCATAAACAAGGTGGATGGTCACATTCATCCCAGGGTAGGAGTGTAAAATTAGGGGCTTATGGACAAAGCAAGATAGAGTGGACATGGACAGGACATTTTCATCAGTGGCAGAGTGTAGGATCCAAAAGCATTGCCTCAGAATGAAGGAACCTCCCTTTGGGTAGATAGATGGATAGATACTTCATTGATCCCAAAGGAACTTACAGTGTCACAGTAGCATTACAAGTGCACTGATATACAAACGTTAGAAGTAAGAAAGAATAAAGAATGTTACTTTAAAAATAAGATGTACAAGATTTACAAGGCAAAGATGACAAGATTTACAGGCCCACACTGATAAGATGGTAGTGCAAGAATTACTGTAACATTATACATTAATGGGTGCACATTCACACTGTACAGATGAGAAGTGATGGCAGTATTGCACAAGATGTCCATGATAGCAGGGTGTGGTAAACAGAGGTAAGTAACAGTCTAACATGAGGGTGTCCTTCACTTCCCTAGCTGTAGGTTGACTCTTTATAGAGGCTAATTGCCGAGGGTAAGAATGACCTCAGATAGCACTCTTTGGATCTTAGTCTATTACTAAAGGTGCTCCTCTGTTCAGCCAAGGTGGCATGCAGAGGGTGAGAAACATTGTCCAGAATCGCCAAGATTTTCAGGAGGGTCCTTTATTCTGTGACAGCCTCCAGTATATCCAGTTTGACTTCTATAACAGAGCCTGCCTTTTCTAATCAGTTTATTAAACCTGTTGACATCATCCCTGTTGATGCCATTGCCTCAGCAAAAACAGCACACAGAAGATTGTACTGCCAACAACAGACTTGCAGAACATCTGAAGGAGAGGCCTGCATACTCCAAAGGGCCTCAGTCTACTGAGGAAGTAGAGGCTACTTGTACACAGCCTCTGTGTTGGTGCTTCATTCAGGTCTGTCATCCAGTGTATCACTGGGTACTTACCATATCCACATCCTCACCATTGACAGTAACAGGAAGCAGTCCAGTCTTGGTCTTCCTAAAGTCCATCAACATCTGCTTTGTCTAACTGATTTTGAGCTGCAGATGATTCAGCTTCCTTATTTGACAAAGTCCTCCACCCCCTTCATCCTCCCTTTATACACCCAACTACCGCTGAGTCGTCAGACAATTTCTGCAGATGACGTGACTCAGTGTTGTATCTGAAGTCCGATTTATGCTGGGTAAAGAGGAAGGGAGCCAATACAGTTCTCTATAGGGCCCCAGTGTGGTTTGAAGTCATGTTGGACACATGACAAGTCATGTTGGCCAACAGAGTCATGTTGGCTCTTTAGAACTAAGATGAAGAATAGTTTTTTTGTTCGGAAGGTTGTGAACCTGCAGGATTCATAGCTGCAGAGGGCTTTGGAGGCTGTCATGAGGTGTATTCAAGGCAGTTTGATACATTCTTGATTGCTAATACATTAATAATATTCTTGTTCAGCGTTTGGGAAAAATGAGCTGTGATTGAATGGGAGAGCAGACTCAATGGGGTGAATGGCCTCATTCTGTTTTTATTTCTTATTGTCTGAAAGTGGTCCTGAGGGATAGTGTTTTCACACAGAGGGTGCTGCATATTATGGAACAAGTTACAAGAGGAAGTGTTAGAGGCAGGTACAATGATAATGTTTAAAAGTTTAGAGAGATGTGGGCTAAACCCAGGCAAATAAGATTAGATCAGATGGTCGTTCTGGAGCGCATGGACCAGTTGGACTAAAGGGTCTGTTTCCCTAAGGTTTGACTATGAGAAGGTGGTCCCTTCACGTAGGCTGGACAATTGTGTGAAGATATGGGGATCTTCTTATTCAATCATTCCAGATGCCAAGGGAATTGGAGATGAGAGACATTGAGGGTCATGAGGAAGGGATCATGGTTTCAAACAACCAGCACCTTCTATTGTTGCTGAGATGCTGAGAAATGTCTTCTCTGAGGGTGTGAGCCTCTGGAATCCTGGTGGAGCCTGGATTGTCAGATTTAATGTGGGTGGAGAACATTTGACAGACAGGGCTCTGTGGAACTGCCACAGAGCAGAAGTGGATGGATCAGCCATAATCAGGCTGAATGGCCGGACAGGGTTGAGTTGGTGCACAATTTATTTATTTTGTAAATTCTAGTAATTTTATGTCTTTGCACCGTACTGTTGCTGCAAAACGACTAATTTCATGCCATACAAGGTGGTGCCAATAAACCTGGTTCCTGATCCCTGCTTTTTAATTAGGTCTTTCCTAATTGTAGCCATCCAGTCCCTGCAATATTCTCGTGAATCTCTTCCCCACCCTCTTCAGCTTAGTGACCGACTCCCTATAGCCAGGGCCACCAGAACCATGCACAATACTCCAGGCGTAGTCTGACCAAAAATGACTACCTTTGCAACAGGACGTCCCGACTCCTGCGCTCAGTCGGACTTGCGAAGGAAGGTTGCCAAACGCCTCCCTCAACACTCCGTTTTCCTGTGTCACCACTTTCGAGGACCCGTGCCCCTAAGCCTCCCTGTTCTGCAACACACCCAGGGCCCTCCCGTTGACTGTGTAATTGTGCCCCAGTCTACTTTACCGAAATGCAACACCAGTTCCATTCCATTTGTCGTTCTGTGGACCACTTTCCAAGTTGGCGTCGATCCCCTGTGGAAACTTAGGTAACCTTTACTATCCACTGTACCACTGATTTTGGTGTCGTCCACCTTACGATCCAAGTTAACATCAACATCCCAGGAACTAGGCCGATGAATCTCCTGTAGGGTCCCTCCAGTGGTACAGTCTATTTCTGTCAGGTGTCAAAGCTGTCCGCAGTATTCTTGATGTGGTCTTACCTGTGTACTTGTGACTGAAAGAACACCTTCAAGGCGTCAGAGTGCCGGAGACCCGGCCAGTCCCGTCATCTGGCGTTTGCACCTTCGCCCAGTGATCATGTGGCTTCTCCCTCCCCATCCTCAAGTGTCCTGGTTCCCTCCCACAACTCAGAGACTTCGGGATGGTGGGGTAATTGCCCTCTAAGTTTCTGCCCCCCCATATGATGGAGAGGGGTGGATTTTTGGGTGTGGTTGTGCAGACTGGGGTCAGCCGAGGAATAGTGTAAGTGGGTGACGGCAGTTAGTGTAGCCTCGATGGGCCTGCCTCTGTAAGCTAGGCTCTGCTGCCTTCCCCAGACTGGCTGGGTGGTAGGAGGGTCCTCTTGCAGGGTATTCACTTCTCCTCCAACCCACAGGCTGTTCTTTGTGGGATCGCGGGAAGGTCATCTCCCGGACGCGCTCAGCATGATCCACCTGGAGAGGTTCACGCCCGTCCCAGCGCTGATCTTCAACGTGAGTGAGGGTGGGGTGTTGAACTTTCCCCTCTGTCCTTGGCACTCACCTCACATTTCCACCCCCTCCCCATCCACATTCCACCTCATGGCCTCAGTAACCTCCCACACCTTCCAACTGATTATCCCCACTCCAAATTTGTCCCTCTCAGCCCTCCCTCCCCTCCCCTCAGTACCCTCCCACCTCAACGTTCCCACACTCCACACTTCCCACAGCTCCATGCTGTTATCCCAGCTTCCATCCCTCCCACAAAGCAGAGACGTGCAGGACACTGGGGTAATTGGCCTCTGAAAGTTTCTGCTGTATCTTCCTTCCCCCTTCTTATCCCCAACTCCACCACACCTCCTCCCACCTTCCCACATCTCCCTTCCAGCCCTCCCCGACCTCCCTCACCTCCCAACTGTCACTCCCCACTCACACACTCCTCCCCATCCTCCTTCCCATCGCCATCCTTCCATACATCCTTAAATTCAACCTACAACTCCCTCTCCCACATCTCTCTCCCTTTCCCACCCACCTCACACTCCCTTCCTTCCCCTCCGCTCATCACTCACACCTTTCATTCCTCTGAAAGTTCCTCACCCTCCATCGCCACCTCTAAAACCACCCTTCCCACACCTCCCCTCCCCACACCCACCTCCCTCCCCTTCTCTCCCCACATCTCCCACCTCCCTCACTCCCATCTATAGACCCTCTCAACCTCCCATAACCACTCTGCTCTACATCTTCCTACACCCACTCCCCCACCCCTCCCCTCCTTACCTTCTCTCTCTGCCTCCCACAACTTCCCTCTAGATACTCAGCATCTCTTCAACTACCCCCCGCCCCCACCCCAAGAGTGTGTGACAGCAGCTTTATTCTGTGGCAGACCCCGGGAGTGTGTGATGTGACAGAGTGCATGGAGCCTCATTCTGTGTCTGACTCAGAGAGTGAGTGACGGGATGGTGCAGAGGGAGCCTCAACCCGTGTCTGTCCCAGCTCTGAGAGGGTTTGCTGAGGAAGGCTGTATTAACTTCCCTGTCATTATAGGGAGCCATGGCGTGTGTCTACCTCTGTGTGGAGGACATCTTCCAGCTCATCAACTACTACAGCTTCAGCTACTGGCTCTTTGTGGGGCTCTCCATCGCCGGGCAGCTGTACCTGAGGTGGAAGGAGCCCAACCGCCCCCGCCCTCTGAAGGTAGGTGTACGTGTGTCTGCACGGGGGTGGGGGGAGGTCTCGTGGTCAGTGTACTCTGGGATAGGGGAACGTGGCTACTCTCATGGTCCCCATACCCTGAGGAATATTTATATTGTGCTGTCCCAAAGCCCATCACACATAGTCCAGAAGTCTGGGGATGAGAGGGGAGGGTATCTGCACAAGGGGAACCCACAGAGCACCGGAAGGCATGGACGCTAATGGGCTGAGATTGGGCCGGGGGGATGGGATGTGCTGCCTCTCCCTTCCTCCTCACAGCCTCTTTCCTACTCCTCCCGCAGCACTTCATCTCTCCTCGCTGCCGCTCCTACAGCCCTGTCCGGTGACACCACCCGTGCTGGGTGTCACAATTGTCCTGATGTCACTCATTACAATACAGGCTCTCTGACCGTTCCCACCACCCGGGACCCTTCTTGGCCTTGCAGTGCCATTGCCGTGGGTCATGCACGCGCTTCCTCGCATCTGCCCCAGTTCTCCTTGCACCTTCCCTCCTGGGGTAGTGGCTGCTCGACACCGAGAGGCTTCACTCGAGATCCTCCTCCAGCATCAGCTCTGTGTGTCTTCCCGCAGCTCAGCCTCTTCTTCCCCATCGTCTTCTGCCTCTGCACCATCTTCCTGGTGGCCGTCCCTCTCTACAGCGACACCATGAACTCACTGATCGGGATTGGGATCGCGCTGTCTGGAGTTCCCTTCTATTTGTTGGGCGTTTACCTGCCTGAACACAAGAGACCTACGTTTCTCCGTGACCTCCTAGGTAAGATTTGCTGTTCGCCTTGCCGGTTGTTGGTTTGTGCAGGTTCTAAGCCTCCCCGTTTCGTCAGAAGCAGGGCTCTGAGTTTCCGATGCGCTGGGAGTGCGGCTCTGGTGTCCATGTCCCACCAGAAGCACAGTGACAGCTCTTGTCTCCTAAGCATACTGATTTCATCAGCATTTTCTGTGTGGGTGAACAGTGGGAAGGGGCTGTCCATTGAAATTGGAGTGGGAAGGGGCTGGGTCTATTGGGATTGGAGTGGGAAGGGGGGCTTTGGACCATTGGGATTAGAATGGGAAGGGGGATTTGGACCATTGAGTGTGGGGTGGGAAGGCATTTTGGACTATTGGGATTGGAGTGGGAAGGGGGAGGTTGGGACCATTGGGATTGGAGAGGGAAAGGGGAGGTTGGGACCATTGGGATTGGAGTGGGAAGGGGGAGGTTGGGACCATTGGGATTGGAGAGGGATAGGGGAGGTTGGGACCATTGGGATTGGAGTGGGAAGGGGGAGGTTGGGACCATTGGGATTGGAGTGGGAAGGGGGAGGTTGGGACCATTGGGATTGGAGTGGGAAGGGGGTGGTTGTGACCTTTGTGATGGGAGTGGGGTGACACTGGGACCATTGGGGTTGGAATGGGAAGGGGCTGGGTCCTTTGGAAATGGAGTGGGAAGAGCTGTTGGAACCATTGAGATTGGAGTGGAAAGGGGTTGAGACCATTGGAAAACATAGGGACAGGCTGTATTTTGGGAAGGGACTTGACCCATTAGGAATCAATGGGACAGGCTGTCTTTAGGAAACTCCTCCCTATCTGGGTTCCTCCAGCAATAACACCACCTCTGCTACCTCTCTGCCACCCAACACCCCTCCCAGCCTCCTTCACCAGGTACTCCCAGTTCATATGCTACTGTGTGCTGACCGAGATGGATCCGGGGGACACAGAGACAGCAGCGGACATGGCCAGTGAGAGGAAGTCGCTCTGAGCCCATCGCCGGGCTGGGGCTGGGGAGAGGTGCAGCAGTATGGCCGACGGACTGAGGGATGCGTTGCACGTTGCCCCGGGATCATTGGGAATGGAGTCTTTGCCAGCGAAAGTTCCCCTGAGGGCTTCCGTTCCTCGAACAAAACAGTGACACCTCACCGCTGCTCCTCTCCCACAACCGCCTGAAGAGACTGGATCCTGATCTCCAGCGAATGGACCTATATAGGGTGTCGGGGCAGAGTATTCCAGACCCCAGGGCTCTGCTGGGTTTTACCCTTTCTGCTCCCACCCTTTTCTCCCTCAAAGTTTACCCCCCCCACCACTGCCTCCTGATTCTCTCCACTCTCTCCCCAACCCAGCACCAGGTACGCTCTCAGCCCACCCTCTGACCCAGTGAGGGAGGAGCTAAGGGTGAGGTGTGGAACCAAATCTGTTACCCCTGCCCCCATGCGGGACCACTCATCGTGCCCCATGTCACCTGAATCCTCTCGTCGATCACGTTTTCTCTGTCTCAGCCCCTCCCTCTTCCTTTCCTCCGGTATGCCCTCCCTTCCCATTCTCCCCCCTTTGGCCTGTGCCGTCTCCCATTCTCTCTTCCTTCCCACTCTTTTCTGTCTCTCAAACCCCACCTCCACCCTCCCTCCTTCCCATTCCCTCACCCACTCTCCTTCCCTCTCCACCTGTTCCCACTTTCCTAGCCCCTCCACCTCTTCCTCCCCTTGTAAACCCCCTCCCTCTCCCTCTTCCTCCTCCCAGTTCTTTTCCTGGTTTGCCTCTACCCTGCCCCCACTGGTGGCTGGGCAAAGACTTGCAAAAGGGCTGAGTGATCCCATACGGCCAGACCTCAGGGTGGGGTCTAATTCTCCGGCCGTGACCCCAGAGGGGACGGTTCAGCCCCTCCAGGAAACCGGAACGCCTGTCGGATCCCGAGTTCCGGTCACCGGACCCCAGGCAAGGCTGACCAATGGACTGAGCGGAACTCGGGGCCCAGAAGTAACTACTGACAATCACATTAATAATATAAATTATGGCTTCTATAACCACTCAGTAAAATATATTAGAGTCTTATGTTTCTGACAACCTGTAGCCGAGTTTTTGTTCTCTCTGCGGGCAATGTCAGATCAGCCCTCTGCAGGAGGCAATGTGTCCTCTCTTTCCCACAACGGGGGGCCTGGTTCGGGGGTGGGGGAGGGTGGTAGGATGGTGCTTCATAGTAAACTCCCCCCTGTGTAAGGGAGGAGGGGCAGGATTGGAGGGGGAGTTGAGTAGTGTATGAGAGGGTTGGTCGGTCAGGGTATGCAGAGAATTATGTAGAAATGGGGGTGAATGGACCTATCAGCAATTACTTCTCCTGCAGCCAGTATGTATCCTCATGGAAACAGGCCATTCATCCCGTTGATTCCATGCTGCCCCTCACACCTGCTCTTATACCACACACACACACACACACACACACACACACACACACACACACACACACACACACACACACACACACACACACACACACACACACACACACACACACACACACACACACACACACACACACACACACACACACTTCCTTTATTTTCATTCCCTCTACCCGCTTTTCAATGCCCCAATTCCAGACGGGCGCCGAGGCTGGTGGGACCACCGCCACATAGTGAGAGATGAAGGTGAGGCCTTGGGTGGATTAAGCACTGGGAACAGGGGACAGCAGAGCTGCGGGAGTCTGAAGCAGCATGCGAGCTGCCGGAGGAATTCCACGGGATGTGGAGCCAGAGTAACAGCAGGGTGTTTGAAGTTACAGGCCGAGACCCTGCGTCAGTGCTGAGAGGTGTAGAGGGGAGACGGACCAGTGCATGGAGTCGAGGAGCGAAGTGAGTTAAGAGCTGGAAAACAAAAGATGGATCCCCCTGAGGTGGAGGAGGAGGCTGAACGGATGGAGCCATCTCAGGAAGTGAGAATTGGGAGGCAGTGGCCTACGGGTGACAGATGAGAGATAAAAGGTGGAGGGGGTGGAGTTAGAGCCATTTAGGGGGATTTGAGGGAGAGCTCCTTCACCCTGAGAGTGGAGAAAACTGGGAACAGACTGCCTGAGAGTGATAGCAGCAGAGTTGCTGGCAGTATTGAAGACTTGTGTCTCCAGGGAAGACACTGGAAGATGGGATTAATACAGATGGTTTACCAGAGATACGATGGGCTGAATAGCCTCATTCCCTACTCTACGTGTCCATGCATATGACATGCAGGAACACTATCAAACATAGACTTCTTAGACCTCCCAACTCTGGAACCTCTCTAATCAGAGCAAGGCCAGGGATACTCATGCACAAAAAGGCGGATCATCAGATGAAAGGTCTCAGCCTGAAATGTCGACAGTTAATTTTATTTATTGACTGAGTTACTGCACCGAGTCGGGGCCTCCAGTAGTTCGAGCCGCACTGACCCGTAATCCCCCAGTTTAATCCTGGCCTAATCACGGGACAGTTTATAATGACCAATTAGCCTGGTATGACCTTAGACTGAGAGGAATCCAGAACCCCCAGAGGAAACCCACATGACATCGGGGAGAATGCACAAAGTCCTTACCGGCAGCGGATGGGTCGCTGGTACTGTCAAACGTTGTGCTAACCACGACGCCACTATGCCGCGCCCATTGCCCTCCATAGATGCTGCATTTTGTTTGTGTTGCTCAAGATTTGCAGCATCGGCAGAATTTCTCGCGCCTCGGGGGATAATCAGCAGGTCAGGCGGTAACCATGGGGAGAGGACCAAGGTCCACGCATTAGGAGTGTCACATGGGGCTGTCCCCTAGTGCTAGTTGAAACTTCATTAACAGGGCTGGCAGGAGATGAAGGGGGTGAACAATTATTTGCTCAGTGATGCACCATCAATAACTCTTGGAGACGTGAGACGATATATAGGCTTTTATTGGCTGGAAGAAAGAACAAGCAGCAATTGACCACCATGCTACATCCTGGAGACTGACGCCAGGGCGGAGTCCCCAATCGCCTTTATACCGGGGTCCGTGGGAGGAGCCACAGGAGCAGTCAGCGGGGGGGGGGGGGGGTTGTCCAGACAGGTTTATGTAGTTCACCACACTCAGAGAGAGAAAACACATCCCTGTAACCCGGATGGGGAACGTCGTTCCATTCTGGTGCCCGAGACTCCTTTCGCCCTTGTCAGAGCTAAAGGAACAGTCTCGGTCCTGGAGGAAGTGTGCGTTGAAGGACAGATTCTCAACTCTCAATTCACAGGAGGGAGAATTGCAAATGAGTGGGAATTCTGTCGGGAATCAGTAGAAGAGGTGGGTCTATTGGGAATGAATGGAATGTTCACAGTCTGCTGGGGATGACTGGAAAGAGCGAGACTCGGTAATGAATGGGAAGGGGAAAGGAATAAATGGGAAGCTTTGGGGTTTGCTGTCGATGAATGGGAAGGGGTGATTCCGTTGGGCTGAATGGGAAGGGCGGGTCGCTGGCGATGAATAATAAGAGACATTGGCGCGGAATGAGAATGGGCGAGAGGATGAATTGAAAGGCGTGGAGTTCCCAGGGAATGAATGGGGGGGGGGGGGGGGGGGTCAGTAGGAGAGGGAAAGCCGCTCTGTGGGAGGGGCGTGCTGAAGGGCGTGCATTCTTACGTCATGTCTGGGAAATTTGTTACGTTACTGGCCGGACACATTGTTACGTCACGGCTGTTGAGCATCTTCGCATCTCGGCGGCGGAGATTATCGTTGCTATGGTTTCAGATGAAAGGTGGAGGCACCAATGCACAGGGTCGGAAAAAGCTGCGGAGAGTTGTAGATTCAGCTAGCGAGCTCCATCATGCGCACAAACCTCCCGACTTTCGACGAGGTTATTCATCCTCCAAAGGCGATTCCTTAAGAAGGCGGCAAGCACCATGAAAGATTCTCACCGTCTGGGATATACCTTCTTCTCATTACTAACACAGGATGCATTCACAAAAGTTTTATGAACAGTTCCATCCTCTTCGCCATCAGATAAGGTGCCTGAACAACACCTCACTCTTTTGCACTATTTTAGAGTTACAGAGAAGCACAACACAGAAACGGACCTTTCTGTCCATCTCGTTTGTGCCGAACCACAAACTGCCTGGTCACATCGACCTGCACCGTGACCATTGCCCTCCATGCCCCTACCATCCACGTATCGATCCAAACTTCTCTTAAACGTTGACATCAAGCTCGCATGCACCCCATGTGCTGGCAGCTCGTCCCACACTGTCACGACCTTCGGAATGAATAAGTTTCACCTCATGTTCTCCTTAAACTTTTCACCTTCCACCCTTAACCCGTGACATCTATTTGGAGTCCCACACAAACTCAGTGGATAAAGCCTGCTTGCATTTACCCTATCCAAACCCCTCATAATTTTGAATACCTCTATCAAATCTCCCCTCAATCTGCTACATTCCCTGCAATAAAGTCCTAACCTATTCAATCTTTCCTTATAAGGTCCTCCAGTCCCAGAATATATATTGTATATATAATGTTATATAATTTATAGTTCTTTCTATGTATTACACTCTACTGCTGCCGCACAACAACGATTCATGACATACGTCAATGGTAGTAAATCTGATTTTGATTTGGTTCAGTCGAACGGATCTGCGCCGAATCGAGGCGTAGTGACGTCACTGGCACCCCGCGCCCTCCGCTCCTGCGCGTGCGCCCTGCATGTCAAAGATGGCGGCGGCGACGGCGGGGCGGACATGGAGCCAGAGACTGGTAACTGAGTGGAATAACGTGGGATTAAGGTCTCGGTGTGGCGGGGATTGTGGCGACGGAGTGGCTTCCTGCCTCTATGGACTCGGGCTGGGGAGGGGAGCGGAGCCCTGTGTTGGTTGCCACCAAGGGAGAGGTCAGCCGGGGTTAACGGCAGGGCTCAGAGGTCAGGGTGGGTGGGAGTCACAGCCCAGGGAGTATTCAGAGCCTGCGGAGTGATCACAGTTTGAGGAGCGGTGACAAACTGGAGGTCAGTGTCAGAACCTAGTCAGGGAGGGGTCCCAGTTCCGTGATCACTGCCAAGTCAGAAGTCATTGGCAGTGCTCAGAGCTCAGAGTCAACATCAGGGGTCTCAGCGAGGGAATAGGGTCAGACCTCACAGACAGTTCTCAAAGCACAGGATAGATCGTGGGATGTCTGTTTAGGCTATGGCCTCTGGTGTTATGGGAGTTTGCTATGCCCTGACGCAGTTTGTGATTGGTATAACGCTAGTCTCTTTCACAGCTTCCCATCTCTTAGAACCATAGAACATTACAGCACAAAAACAGGCCTTTTTGCCCTTCTTGGCTGTGGCATACCATTTTTCTGCCTAGTCCCACTGATCTGCACCTGCACCTTATCCCTCCACACCCCAGTCATCCATGTACCTGTCCCAAGTTTTTCTTAAATGTTAAAAGTGAGCCTGCATTCACCACTTCTACTGGCAGCTCATTCCACATTCCCACCACTCTCTGTGTGAAGAAGCCCCCCACCCCACCCCTAATGTTCCCTTTAAACTTTTCCCTTTTCACCCTTAACCCATGTGCTCTGTTTTTTTTCTCCTCCGGCCTAAGTGGAAAAAGCCTGCTTGCATTCACTCTATCTATACCCATCATAATTTTATACACCTCTATCAAATCTCCTCTCATTCTTCTATGCTCCAGGGAATAAAGTCCTAACATATTCAACCTTCCTCTGTAACTCAGTTTCACAAGTCCCAGTAACATCCTTGTAAACCTTCTCTGCACTCTTTCAACCTTAATAATATCCTTCCTGTAATTAGGTGACCAAAACTGCACACAATACTCCAAATTTGGCCTCACCAATGTCTTATACAACCTCACCATAACATTCCAATTGTTATACTCAGTACCTTGATTTATGAAGGCCAATGTGCCGAAAGCTCTCTTTACTACCCTATCTACCTGTGATGCCACTTTGAGGGAATTATGTATCTGTATTCCCAGATCCCTCTTTTCTACTGCATTCCTCAGTATCCTACCATTTACCTTGTGTGCTCTACCTTGGTTTGTCCTTCCAAAGTGCAATACCTCTCACTTGTCTGCATTAAACTCCATCTGCCATTTTTCAGCCCATTTTTCCAGCTGGGCCAAATCCCGCTGCAAGCTTTGAAAACCTTCCTCACTGTCCACTACACCTCCAGTCTTTGTATCATCAGCAAATTTTCTGATCCAATTTACCACATTATTATCCGGATCATTGATATAGATGACAAATAAAAATGGACCCAGCACTGATCCCTGTGGCACACCACTAGTCACAGGCCTCCACTCAGAGAAGCAATTCTGCACTACCACTCTCTGACTTCTCCCACTGAGCCAATGTCTAATCCAATTTACTACCTCACCATGTATACCTACTGACTGAATCTTCCTAACTAACCTCCCATGCGGGACCTTGTCAAAGGCCTTACTGAAGTCCATGTAGACAACATCCACTATCTTCCCTTCATCAGGTTTCCTGGTAACCTCGAAAAACTCTAATAGATTAGTTAAACATGACCTACCACACACAAAGCCATGGTGGCTCTCCCTAATAAGTCCCTGTCTATCCAAATACTTGTAGATCCTATCTCTTAGTACTCCTTCCAATAATTTACCTACTACTGACGTCAAACTTACTGGCCTATATTTCCCGGTTTACTTTGAGATCCTTTTTTAATCAACGGAACAACATGGGCTATCCTCCAATCCTCCGGCACCTCACCCATGGATACTGACATTTTAAATATATCTGCCAAGGCCCCTGCAATTTCAACACTACTCTCCTTCAAGGTCCAAGGAAATACTCTGTCAGGTCCTGGGGATTTATCTACTCTGATATGCCTCAAGACAGCAAGCACCTCCACCTCTTTAATCTGTATAGGTTCCATGACCTCACTACTTGTTTGCCTTATTTCCATAGACTCCTTGCCAGTTTCCTTCGTAAATACAGATGCAAAAAACCCATTTAAGATCTCTCCCATTTCTTTTGGTTCCATACATAGCCAACCACTCTGATCTTCAAGAGGCCCAATTTTATCCCTTTTGCTCTTAATATATAGTGGCATGCAAAAGTTTGGGCACCCCAGTCAAAATTTCTGTTACTGTGAATATTTAAGTGAGTAGAAGAAGAACTGATCTCCAAAAGTCATAAAGTTAAAGATGAAACATTCTTTTCAATGTTTTAAGCAAAATTAGTGTATTATTTTTCTTTTGTACAATTTTAGAGTGGAAAAAAGGAAAGGAACACCGTGCAAAAGTTTGGGAACCCCAAGAGATTTGAGCTCTCAGATAACTTTTACCAAGGTCTCAGACCTTAATTAGCTTGTTAGGGCTATGGCTTGTTCATATTCATCATTAGGTAAGGCCAGGTGATGCAAATTTCAAAGCTTTATAAATACCCTGACTCCTCAAACCTTTTCCCAACAATCAGCAGCTGCCTAGCACTCGGAATATGAAAATAAATGATGCCCACAAAGCAGGAGAAGGCTTTAAGAAGATAGCAAAGCATTTTCAGGTAGCTGTTTCCTTATTTCGTAATGTAATTAAGAAATGGCAGTTTACAGGAATGGTGGATGTCAAGTTGAGGTCTGGAAGAGCAAGAAAACTTTCTGAGAGAACTGCTCATAGGATTGCTAGAAAGGCAAATCAAAATCCCCGTTTGACTGCAAATGACCAGGAAGATTTAGCAGACTCTGGAGTGGTGGTGCACTGTTCTACTGTGCAGCAACACCTGCACAAATATGACCTTCATGGAAGAGTCATCAGAAGAAAACCTTTTTTGCATCTACACCACAAAATACAGCATTAGAAGTTTGTAAAGGAACATCTAAACAAGCCTGATACATTTTGGAAACAAGTCCTATGGGCTGATGAAGTTAAAATAAAACTTTTTGGATGTAATGAGCAAAGATATGTTTGGAGAAAATAAGGTGCAGAATTTCATGAAAAGAACACCTCTCCAACTGTTAAGCACAGGGGTCATGCTTTGGGCTTGTGATGCAGCTAGTAGCTTGGGGAACATTTCACCGGTAGAAGGAAGAATGAATTCAATTAAATACCAGCAAATTCTGGAAGCAAACATCACACCGTCTATATAAAAAAAAGCTGAAGATGAAAAGAGGATGGCTTCTACAACAGGATAATGATCCTAAACACACCTCAAAATGCACAATGGACTACCTCAAGAGGTGCAAACTGAAGGTTTTGCCATGACCCTCACAGTCCCCTGATCTAAACATCATCGAAAATCTGTGGATAGACCTCAAAAGAGCAGTGCATACGGGACAGCCCAAGAATCTCACAGAAGTAGAAGCCTTTTGCAAGGAAGAATGGGTGAAAATCCTCCAAACAAGAATTAAAAGACTCTTAACTGGCTACAGAAAGCATTTACAAGCTGTGATACTGGCCAAAGTGGGTGTTAATATGCACTGACCAGGTAGGGTGCCCAAAATTTTGCTTCGGGCCCTTTTCCTTTTCTTGTTATTTTGAACCTGTAAAAGATGGAAATAAAAAAAAGTAATCATGCTTAAAGTATTAAAGAAATGTGTCATCTTTAACTTTATGCCTTTTGAAAATCAGGTCATCGTTTACTCACTTAGCTATTCACAGTAACAGAAATTTTGACCAGGGGTACCCAAACTTCTTCATGCCACTGTACCTGTAGAAGCTCTTAGAATTATCCTTCACCTTGACTGCCAAAGCAACCTAATGTCTTCTTTTAGCCCTCCTGATTTCTTTCTTAAGTATTTTCTTGCACTTTTTATATTCCATCTTGTACGTCTCTCCTGTTGCAGATGCAGAGGTCCTGGGCCCAGATGATGGGCGTGCGGAAGACAGCCTTCACCCTGACTCCACGGTGTGTCCCTGCCCAGCACCAGGGCACCTGCTTCTTGCTGACAGCAACTCCAGTGCGGCACAGAAGCACAGAGGTACAGAGAGACCAAAGGTTTCACAAGGGATGGTGTGGTGGAAGGAGGAGTGTTAGCTGGGAAATAGAGAGCTGTGAGCACTGGAGGGGTGTGCAGTCTGCTGGGGCTCTGGGGGTAGTTGCGTGTAGGGGGTTATGAAGACAGGGAATGGTGTATGGTCCAGTGGTGGTTGCAGGTGTATGTCGCAGGCCAAAGAATGTCCCCAGCACAAATGGGGAGGGGTGCTGAAGTCAGAGGGAGTTACAGAGTCAAGGAGGGGTATAATACTGGTGGAGTGATAGAGTCTGGAAAGGGATAGAAGGTTGCAATGATACAGAGGAGTGTGGGGTTAAGAGTGGGCTACACAGATGGGGGAAGTATTGGGGTTGGCTGGGGTTACAGGTGGGGGTAGGGGCAGGAGCTCACAGATGAAGAGGGTTGTGTGATGTGGAGGGGGTGGTCACAAGGGAGGAGGGTGGGATCTGAAGGATTGACAATGGGGAGCAGTTCGGTATGCAGGTGGAGAAGACAGACGTGGATGGTCAGGAATGTCGGGAGAGAGATTAACCTCATGGTCTGTGATCTGTGTCTACAGCCGCCGTCGTCCCTTGGATTAGCCTCAGCAAATGAGATCGTCCAGTCAACAGGAACCAGTACTGCCTCTGGGGGAGTCGTCCAATCGGCCGAGGCCCTGGCACACTCTGGGGGAGTCGTCCAATCCGCTGAGGCCCTGGCCCCCTCGGTGGAAGTGGTCCAATCAGCCAGCGAGGTGCTGCGGGAGGCCGGACTCAGCGAGCTGGGTCTGGGAGGATATACGCCCGTCGGCCTGATCCAAAACATCCTCGAGTTCCTGCATTTGGATGTGGGGCTGCCCTGGTGGGGGGCAATTGTGGCTGGTGAGGGCAGGAGTGGGGCAGAGGGCAGCGCTGCGCACATTCCTTCCTACATCGCCTGTGCCTCCCACATTATACTACTGCACACTTGCCCAATGTCTATAATGCCGATCACTGTTCTGCCTCCCTCCTCAGCACCCTCCCTTTACCTCCTACAACCCTCTCCCTCTTCTGTTTCCTGTTCCCCATCATCTCCACAATCCTCACGTCCCCCTACCCTGCAGCTGCCAGCTCCCATCCCCTCCCCACCACTCCCCCATTCCTGGCTACTCCTCTTCCCATATTCCTTGGGTTTCGGATACGCTTTGGCTGACTCTACCTCTTCCTTTCGCTGCAGGGACTGTGATGGCCCGAACCATGGTCTTCCCGGTCATTGTGAAGGGTCAGCGGGAAGCTGCCAAGCTCAACAACCACCTCCCAGCCATGACCAAGCTCACCAACAAGATGAATGAAGCCAAAGCCAGCGGCAACAAGTTCGAATGTGAGTGTCTGACCGCCTGCCCTCGCCCGCTGCCCCCACGCGCTGGGTCGTGAGCCGGGACCGCCCGTCCGTTTGGCGACCTGTGCTTGCTCTCTGTCTGTATCCTATTGAATAGGCTGTTGTGGAGGGAGTATTTTTGTCCCTGGTACAGTAGGATTGCTGCTGCTTCTCAAACTTCAGGACGTGCCTGAGCCTGTTTGAGGTGGACAGGGCTAGGAATGAGAGTATAGGTTTATTCCATTTGATATTGAAAACCCCTTTACCCCACTCCACCACTACCTTCGGACCTTCATCTTACCTCCCCATTGTTTTTTAACCCTTTCGTCTTCTCTTCCCCTCCCTTTCATGGTCTCTTGCTTCCTCTCCCCCTCCATCTCCTCCCTGTCTACTTCTTTCTCACTCCTCCTTCCCCTCCCGCTTCCCCCAGTTGCTAAGGCGTACTCGGACCTGATGATGTTCCAGAAGAAACACGATGTTAACCCTCTCCGGGGCTTCTTGGTGCCTCTGGTCCAGGTCAGTGGCTGTTCCGCTGCCTTGTGTTAATGAGTGCAGAGGGTGGGTCTCGGGTGAGAGGGCGAGGCAGGGCGTGGTCGGATAGGCCTGGTTGAGGGGCCAGATGGGACTGTGGTCAGGATATCCTGATTCTTGTTCCCTGATGTTGGGAGGAGAGTGTTTTGATGATGGGCCCAGGATCAAAGGAGATGGATTGTGTTTGAGATGGACGAGTGGGTGAGGTGTTGGAGACAGATTGGGTGGGGGAAGGAAGTTTGTGGGAATGGGCCGGAGTGAGAAGGGGTGGGGTGGGGGTTGGGCACACACCAGAGAGAGGAGGGATGGTGTTGGAGTCAAAACAGTGAGAAGGGATGGGGCAGTTGTTGGGAACGACTGGAGTGAGGGGATGGGGGTGAGGGGGGAAGGTATTAGGGGATGGTGAAGTTGGGTGTTCGGGATGAACTGGAGTGAGGGGCGGTGGGGGATGCATGTTGGAACAGATTGGTTGAGGGGGGTTTGGAGGGTGTGTGTGGGAGATGGACCTGTATGAGGGAGTTGGGCAGGGGTAGGGGTGCGTGTTGGGGGCAGACCAGATTGAATGCTCTTGGAGTGAACTGGAATGTGTAGGGTGGGTGTGGGGGGCAGATTGGAGTGAGAAAGGGAGAAGGCAAGATGCTGGGTATGGGCCAGAATGAGATGTTTGGGGGGGGGGGGGGGCAGAAGTTGTTGGGGATGGATTGGAATGAGAGGTTAGCTGGGTAGGGTAATGAGGGGAGATTTAGTGTGGGGTATGTACAAAGTGAGCAGGGTTGTGGATGGACAAGAGTTAGGGTGTCAGGGGAGGTTGTTGCGGATGGACCGGAATGAGAGGTTAGCTGGGTGGGGTGTTGGGGACAGATCTAGTGTGGGGTATGTACAGATTGGGGGGAGAATGTGTGGACATGCCTGTGTGAAGGGGGTGGGAGAGGGTGGACTGGAGTTGGGGTGGTGGTGTATGAGATGGATGTTGGAGTTGGACTAGTATGAGGGAAGTGGTTTGGGCCGACCGGAGGAGGATTGGGCCAGAGTGAAGGGATTTGTGGGAAAGTATTGAGGACTGACTGGAGTGACGGGGCATAGCAGTAGGGTATTCAGGCAGACGGGGAGAAGGGGTTTTGGGGTGGGTGTTGGGGATTGGCGGTGGGAGGGTTGGGGCAGGAAATCTGGGACAGGATGCCCTGTCACCATCAATCTTTTTTCCTCTGTTCTACCCACAGGCCCCGATCTTCATCTCTTTCTTCATAGCCCTGAGGCAGATGGCCTACCTGCCCGTTCCTAGCATGCAGCATGGGGGCCTCTGGTGGTTCCCTGACCTCACCTTGAGCGATCCCTTTTACCTGCTGCCTGTGCTCGTCACTGGCTCCATGTGGGCCATCCTGGAGGTAACTGAGGTCCCGTCCTCCCAGCCACAACCCCCGTGCCATTCGATTGGGTTGGCCTGTTCCCTGCCTACCACCCAGACCCAATTTGACCTCTTTCCTCTGCTCCCTCTCCGCCCTGGCTTCAAACCCTGGCCCTGTTCCTGGCCAGTGTCACACACCAGGTATAAACGGCCTTGCGCAACTCTATTGCCCCTCGCCTTCTCCATACCCATACCCCTCCAATTACTTGATGCCCCCTCGCATGGTGGCCCTTGCCACACCCCTGCGTACACTGCCCAGTTGGAGAGTTGACAATGATTGAGTAACCTGTTTTTTTTTAACATCCTGGACACCCTCCCTTCCCTTTTGTCCCCTCCCCTCCCCTCTCCCACCAGCTGGGTGCCGAGTCAGGAGTGGACAATCCCAATCTTCGGACCATGAAGGCCGTCTTCAGGATCATGCCGCTGGTTATCCTGCCCTTCACCATCTCCTTCCCCACGGTGAGTGCTGCTCTGCCAGACCGTCCCCTTGCTCTGGGATGTGGCGTTTGCCTTTATTTATATGTATCCTTTGGTTCCCGACTTCCCCGCCAAAGGAAAAGTCGACTCTACCCTATCTCTCCTCCTCATAGTCCAAAAATGTTTGCTCCTCACCCTATCCTTATTGAATGAATTGACTTTATTACTTACATCCTTTACATACATGAGTAAAAATCTTTATGTTATCTCCATCTGAATGTGCAAAGTGCAAATTAGAGTAATTTGTAATAAATAGTATTACAATATGATGGCCAATATAACATTGAAATACAATTGTATCAGCTTGAATTAATCTGTCTGGTGGCCTAGTGGAAGAAGCTGCCCTGAAGCCTGTTGGTCCTGGCTTTAATGCTGCTGAACCATTTCCCGGATGGTAGCAGCCAGAATAGTTTGTGGTTTGAGGTGACTCAGGTCCCCAATGATCCCTTGGGCCCTTCTTACACACCTGTCTTTGTAAATGTCCTGAATACTGGGAAGTTCTCATCCACAGATACACTGGGCTGTCCGTACTACACTTTGCAGAGTCCTGCAATTGAGGGAAGTACAGTTCCCATACCAGGCAGTGACACTGCCAGTCAGGATGCTCTCGGTTGTGCCCCTTTATAACTCCAGGCCTGAATCTCCATTTCCAGGCATTGAATCTCTTCTGCATGCTCTCGGTTCCCGTTGCTACCGCATTCTTCCTGCAATGTGCTAACCAGGAATATCCACTATTGTTATTGGCACGCCACTTTGCCTGTGAACGGTAGAGCACCAGGGAGTGTAATGGGACAGAGTGATCGAGGAGTACAAGCTTGTAAGTTGAAAGCTGTGTGTGCTGCAGGTAGTCAAGGTGGAGAGAAAGGTGTTTAGCACACTGACCTTCATCAGGCAGGGCTTTGAGTCGGGGCATTATGTTGCGGGTGTCAATGTAGCTGGTGAGGCCGCACTTGAAGTTCTGGTCACCCTGTTAGAGGAAAGGTGAGCTTCAAGCAGAAAGCGCAGAAAGGATTTGAGGATGTTCCCAGTAGTGGAAAGCCTGAGTTATATAAGGGAGAGGTTGGCCAGGCAGGATCTTAATTACTTGGAACTGAGCATAATGAGAGGGCGACCTTCTAGAAATGCTTAAAATTATGAGAGACATAGATTAAGTGGACAGTAACACACACAAAATGCTGGTGGAACACAGCACGCCAGGCAGCATCTGTAGGAAGAAGTACAATCGATGTTTTGGGGCGAGACCCTTCCTCAGGACTCGGGGGTCCTGACAAAGGGTCTTGGCCCGAAACGTCGACTGTACCTCTTCCTATAGATGTTGCCTGGCCTTCTGCGTTCCACCAGCATTTTGTGAGTGTTGCTTGAATTTCCAGCATCTGCAGATTTTCTTATGTTTAAGTGGACAGTAACAGTCTTTTATTCAGGGTAAGGGTTTAGGGTGAGAGGGTAAAGATTTATAAAGGATTTAAGTGCAATGTTTCACATGCAGAGGGTCATGGATATGTGGAAGTGAGAGAGTTGTTGAAGCAGGTACAACAGTATTTAGGAAGCACATGGTTGTAGTGATATGTGGTAATACTGGAAATTGGGACTACCTGGGAGGGGACAACAATCGGCATGGGCTGGTTGAGCTGAAGGGCCTACATCGATACCATTTTGCTCAACACTGGAGGGTGCTGCCCTCTAGTCTTCGATCAGTGGAATGACAAGTTGGATTGTGTGGATACGCTTGTATGTGTCAAGAACCTCATCGTCAATTTGCGGGACATGTCACTGGGGGATGGTCTATATGATTACATTATTGTACATTTGTTTGCTGTTTTGAATGTTCTGTGTGTGCCCTGTGCTGTGTGTGTTTTGCATCTTGGTCCTGGAGGAACGCTGTTTTGTTTGGCTGTATTTATGAATGGTTGAACATTAATTAAACTTGAACTTCATGATTGTGACTTCTAAGTGTGATCCATTTATGCAATTTGGCATGATTTTTATATGTTTTTGTGTGTTTTCTGACTTGTTAGACTTTTCCGTGACTCTCACTGTCAGGAACACGTTACACCGGGACATTTTAACTTGGCCTTAATGCTTCTCAGCCTTGAGTACAGTAAATGGTCGAACATCCACAATCCCCTGAACTAAATAATTTTAAAGATGTAGAGAAATTTCAGAGGACATTCCGGGCTCGTTGATCACAATGTTTGTGCGACCTATATAAATCTATGCCATGATCAATCTAGACCTTCCCTGCCACATAATCTATAACCATCCATTTTTCTTACATCATATGTAGATCTAAGAATATCTTAAATGTTCCTCGTGTATCAGCCTCTCCCAACAACTTCGTCAGTACATTCTAGGCATCAACCATTCTCCAAGAATCTATCTCTTACGTATCCCCCAAATTTTCATCTGCTGACCTTAAACAGATGTCCTCGGGTATTAGAAACACAGAAACATGGAAAACCTACAGCACAATAAAGGACCTTCAGCCCACAATGCTGTGCCGAACATGTATGAACTTTAGAAATTACCTAGGGTTACCCATAGCCCTCTTTTTCTAAGCTCCATGTACCTATCCAGGAGTCTCTTAAAAGACCCTATCGTGTCTGCCTCCACTACCATTGCCGACAGCCTATTCCACTCACTCACCACTCTCTGCATAAAAAAAAACTTACCCCTGACATCTCCTCTGTACCCACTTTAAAGCACCTTAAAACTGTGCCTTCTCATGTTAGCCATTCCAGCCCCGGGAAAAAGCCTCTGACTATCCACACGATCAATGCCTCATCAGCTTGTACACCTCTATCAGGTCACCTCTCCTCCTACGACATTCCAAGGAGAAAAGGCCAAGTTCACTCAACCTATTCTCATAAGGCATGCTCCCCAATCCAGGCCACATCCTTGTAAATCTCCTCTGCACCCTCTCTATAGTTTCCACATCCTTCCTGTAGTGAGGTGACCAGAACTGAGCACAGTACTCCCAAGTGGGGTCTGACCATGGCCCTGTATAGCTGTAACATTACCTCTCGGCTCTTAAACTCTATCACATGATTGATGAAGGCCAATGTACTGTATGCCTTCTTAACCATAGAGTCAACCAGCACAGCAGCTTTGAGTGTCCTATGGACTCGGACCCCAAGATCCCGCTGCCAAGAGTCTTACCATTAATACTGTATACTGCCATCATTTTTGACTTACCAAAATGAACCACCTCATACTTATCTGGGTTGAACTCTATCTGCCACTTCTCAGCCCAATTTTGTATCCTATCGATGTCCGGCTGTAACCTCTTGACAGCCCTCCACAACACCCTCAACCTTTGTATCATCAGCAAATTTATTAACCTATCCTTCCACTTCCGCATCCAGGTCATTTATAAAAATGATGAAGAGAAGGGGTCCCAGAGGCACACCCTGGTCATGGATTTCCATCCAGAATATGACCCGTCTACAACCACTCTTTGTGTTTTGTGAACAAGCCACTTCTGGATCCACAAAGCAAGGATCACACGCCTCCTTACCTTCTCAAGTGCCTTACTGAAATCCATATACACTACACTACATCTACTGCTCTACCTTCAATGTGTTTAGTCACATCCTCAAAACAATTGAATCAGGCTCGTAAGGCACAACCTGTCTTTGACAAAGTCATGCTGACTATTCCTAATCATATTATGCTTTTCCAAATGTTCATAAATCCTGCCTCTCAGGATCTTTTCCATCAGCTTTCCAACCACTGAAGTAAGACTCACTGGTCTATAATTTCCCAGGCTATCTCTACACCCTTTCTTGAATAAGGGAACAACACCTGCAACCCTCCAATCCTCTGGAACCTCTCCTGTCCCCATTGAAGATGTAAGGATCATTGCCAGAGGCTCAGCAATCTCCTCCCTCACCTCTCACAGTAGCCTGGGGTACATTTGTTCCGGTCTTGGAGACTTATACAATGATGCTTTCCGGAAGCTCCAGCATATCCTCTTAATGTCTATATGCTCAATCTTTTCAGTCCGCTGTACATCATCCCTACAAGCACCAAGATCCTTTTCTGTAGTGAACACTGAAGCAAAGTATTCATTAAGTATCTCTGCTATCTCCTCCGGCTCCATACGGACTTTTCCACTGTCACACTTGATTGGTCCTATTCTCTCACACCTTATCCTCTTGCTCGTCACATACTTATAGAATGTTTTGGGGTTTTTCTTAATCCTCTCTGCAAACTTCTTGTTGCATCAACTTGTGAGGGTCATTTTTCAATACTCTGGATTGATCTCAACTCACCCCTTTGCGCTACTGAAAGTTTAAACCAGCGACCGACTCACTGGTGTCTTCCATTGACCGAAGCCATCTTGACTCTGACTGTGTGTCTGTGACTGTCCTTGTATATTCAAAACAAACAGTAGAAAAAATGTAAACATTCATTGTTCATCAAATAACTCCACCTCTCTCACCATGGTAACCAAGCAATTTTGTAGTCCGTAGAAATCTAACAGTGTCCAAAAGTCGGTCTCATTCTCTCGTCATTTCAAAGTGACAGTCCACAGAAAAAATGAACCCCAATGGTATATAACAACACATACTTCCTATTTCCCATCTACACAGGTAACCTACCTCGCCGAAGCCCTGTTGAGCCAAAGCTCTCCTACTCTGTCTGCCTTTTCTCTGACGCCTGCTCTGCAAATCTGTCTCCTTTTAACCTCTTCGAGCTGGTCTAAGTCACTGGCATCCATGTGCTTGTGCAGTCGTCGCTCGATCAAAACCAGTATTAGCCAGTGCTACCCTGAGAGAAATTTGCTGGCTGTTCAGTCTATCTATGCTCTATCGTCTCCTTTCATTCTCTGTCTCTCCAATGAGAAAAGCCCTAGTTGGCTCAACCGTTCCTCTTGCTTCAGTGTTTCCTGCACACTAATGTTCTACTGTCTGCTTCAGGACACTTTCTGCAGGAAGCAGCAGTCTGGATTCAGTGCTGTTAATCCCTTCCACATTGCACTGGGAATATCTGTCATTCCTGTAAACTCCAGCAAGTCATCTGTAATCTGCTCCTAGATTGAGCTAAACTTCAGGCTGGAGGAGTCTGGTTAGTGCTCAACCTAATGGTATCAACACTGATTTCTCTAACTTCACCCCCCACACTTTTTTCTTTCCCCGTCTCCTTCTCCTGGTCTCACCTATCACCTGTCAGCCTGTCCTCCTCTCCCTAACCTACCCTTAGCTACTGTCCCTCTCACCTGGTCTATCAGCTGTCACTTGTCAGCTTGTCCTCTCCCCAACCCCTGCCGCCTTGTTCTGGATCCTGCCTCCTTTGTTTCCAGTCCGAACGGCAGGTCTTGGCCCGAACCGTCGACTGTTGGTTTCCATCCATAAATGCTGTCTACTGAGTTCCTCCAGCATTTTATGTATACAACACCAGCAAGTAGTGTCCAATCTAACTCAATCTGTCCGTACAGTACAAATTCTGCCTTTCTGGAATCACTTTTGTGACTCTTTCGGGCACAGGAGACTAAATCTGCAGATGATCCTTCCAAGCCCTTTGTGATCTCCAGTCATCCCCCTCTGTCCGCCCCACAGTCCCCGCAGCCTAATAAAGCACAGATAGCCAAGATGTACAAATTGGTTTGTCGCATCCGGGGGAAAAAAGTCCTATCAAGGTGATGCTTTTTTTTTAAAAGAGAAGCACGTTTGAAAAGAGCATTTCAGGAGAGGCTGGATAAACTTGTGTTGCTGTCTCTGTGGGGGGGAAGCTGCCAGAAGTTTATCAAAATAACGAGATAGGATAGATAGTTGACATCATTGAAGTCGATTTCCCGGGATGGACACGTAAAGTACTAGAGAGCATATGACTGGGAGAAGAGGGGGATGTTTAAGTGGAGATATTTGTTTTTTACACGGGGAGCAGTCGGTGGCCAGTATGTGCTATCAGTGGTGATGGTGAAGCAGATACGACACTGGCATTTAAATGATAAGACGTGCGTACGGGAATGTTAGCATTCATTTCTAGAGGATTACAATTATAAATGTAATGCTGAGGTTTTATGTACTGTGTATATGCAAAGGTAAAATAAAACATTCATATAGACTACACGGTCTAAGCTAAGGGTTTGTTCAGACCATTTTTGGAGTATTGTGAGCAGTTCTGAACCCCGTAGCTAAGTAAAGTTGTGCTAGTTTCTCCAGGTTTCCTAGCACAGAAACAGGCTCAAGTGCTCCCTGCCAACCAGATTCCCACCTAATCTACTGTCATCCTAATTACCCTCTGATCTTTCCTTTCGGAGTCAGGTTTATTATCTTTGACCTATTCCATGAAATTTTAAATTGCATGTCAGTGGTTCCTGTCAGTATTGTTGTTGAAGTTCAGCCCACTGTTACTCTTTACCTCCTCAGGCCGTGTTCACCTACTGGCTTGCCTCCAACACCTTCTCGCTGCTCCAGGTGGGATTCCTGCGGATCCCGGCCGTGCGCCAGAAACTGCAGATCCCAGACAGGATCAGGCATGATCCCTCGCTGCTGCCCAAACAGGAGGGATTCATAAAGAGCATGAAGTCAGGTGGGTGCGGCAGGGGAAGAAGGGGATGCCGGGAGAATCGTGCAGACACACTACCCCCAATGAACACGGACCCCTCCTTCTTCACTGCTCCTCCTCCTCCCTCACACGCCATTCCCTCCCTCCACCCTACTACACCGCATGCCCCTCCCTGCTGTGACACTCTCCACCCACCCCCCCTGCACAAACCTCTGATCCTCCAGGATGGAGTCAGTTGTGTTCCATTTGTTATCCAGGCTGGAAGAACGCCCAGGCAGCTCAGCAGTTGGCAGAGAGGGAACGTCGGATCAAACAGCACTTGGACCTGGCAGCCAAAGGTGTGTGTGAAATTGCATCAGCCCTGCACCCCACTCCTTCCCCAGCTCGCTAGTGAGATCCCTCCACACCGTCCATCACACCCAGAGTCACAGTGTGAATCTCCTTCCACGCTGTTCTGTCACACGCATCCATGGTCACGTAGTCTGGAGCTCCCGCCACACCATTCCATCACATATTTCTGGGCTCAGATAGAGACAGGCTTTCTCCACACAGTCACGGCACATATTCCCAGGGTCAGGAATAGAGAGACTACCTCCACTCCGTCCCGTCACACATGCCAGTGGTCAGAGTCAGTGTGAAGCTCCCTCCGCACTGCTCCGTTGCACACACCCATGGTCTCACACAGTGAAGTTCCCGTCACATGCTTCTGGGGTCGGACACAGTGAGGCACCCTCCACGCTGACATGGCACACACTCCTGAAGTCAGAGTTCCTCCTGCACCATCCCATCACAAACATTTGTGATCAGTCACAGCATGTATCTCCCTCTGCCTGTCCATCACTCCCGGAACAGGATGAGGTTCCAGTATTCGCCGTGGGAGTGCAGGTGATGTGTTTTCCCACCCAAATCCCGCGGCTGGATCTTGACCGGATTTTCCTGTTATCTGCAGGACCATTGCGGCAGACGTTCACCGAGAACCCCCTGCAGTCGAAGGAGGTGGGAGCTTCCCGTGTGGGGAGCAACAGCGAGCAGAAACACAGACCCTGGCAGGACACGATCGGGTAGAAGGGTCCCCTCCCATGGGGACAGGCACGGACTGATGTCCTGGACACACGCAGATTACTGACATTATTAAAGGATGTTTATGAGACATGCAGCAGTGTGTGTGCGACAGGCGGGCATGTGATCGTCCTGATCAGATCGAAGGCATCTTGTCCAGGGAATGCGGTCTCTCAGGAAGCCCTCTGTGTGGGGGGAGCGTCGGGATCCAGGGAGCCAGCATTCACACCTCCTCTTGTCTCTGCCTTCAGAAGTCCCATCTCTGCCAGTGTGGGTTGGGGAGGGGGAGATGGCGAGCTCTCTTCTCTCACAGTGTAGGGCAGGTTGGTGAGCGGGAGATTGATAGGTCCCATTTCTCTTCATGGGGGATGGGGCGATGAATGGATAACCTTTTCCTGTGACCCATTCAATGCATATTTCAACCACTTCCCCTCCCAGATTCTACATCGCAGCTGCCCACACCCGCCCCAGGTGACTCATCGGTATGGTGACCGAGGATATGAGAGAAGCCTGGGGTGCCTGGGAGGATTCTCTCCACAGTCACAGGACAAAACATACAGACTCCACAGAGGCTGTGGCAGGTGTTGGGATCAGAGCTGGACCTCTGGCACTAAGGTGTGGCAAACCACCTTGCCTCCTGATGGCAGGAGTGATCTGGGACTTGCTGTATGCAAGCAGGGTGGGACGGGAGCAGTGTTTCTCTGGGCACGGGAGCAGGAATGATTGGAGTGCAGAAGTGGGACTTACTGCCATTATACAGGACTTTGGTGGGACCTTATCTGATTATTTTGTGTAGTTTTGCTTTCCTTATGAGAGAAAGAACGTGCACATCATAGAGTTCATCTGTCTGACTTTTGGGGTGGTAAACTCACTGGGAGAGTGGAGACAAGACAAAAGAAGGTCTGCAGATACTGGAAATCTTGAGCAATCATGCAAAAAAAAAGTGCTAGAGGAACTCGGTAGGCAGCATTTGTGGGAGAGGGAATAAACAGTCAATGTTTTGGGCCAAGAGCGGCAATATGTGGAAGAGGTAAAGAGCTGAAGATTGGAGAGGGCAGTAGACCGTGGAATAAAGGGAATGAGGTGTTGGGCAGGTTTTGAGGATTAAGAAGAGGCACGAGGGGAAACTAAAGGCAGGTGTTGGGGAGAGGGAGCTGGGAGTGGTTGCCTGGAGTTAGAGTAGTCAATGTTCAGGCAGTCTGGTTGGACAATACTAATACAGAATATCAATAAAATTGGACAACTTGGTTTCTATTTCAGTAGAAAACAGAAAATGTTCTGATGAAGGGTCCCGGACAGAAAAGTTGACTGTTCATTCCAATCCAGAGATGCTGTCTGAACTGCTGAGTTCCTTCAGCATTTTGTGTGTTTTATGCATTTCTCTACAGTTTTTAACAAGATCCCACTGAGTTATTCAGAATCCTGATAGGGCTGCTCAGACAAGATGTCGGAATGATGTTTTCTGTGACTGGGTTGGTGTGAGGGGTGTAGAATGATTAAGTACAGCAAGACCCACACAATGGTGGTCGGTTATGGACAGCCCCTGTTGCCGATGATGGTGTCCACCACACAGACTCCACACATGGGACTGCATATCCAGTGCAAAGTGGGTAGCTGCCTAAAGATATCTGATGATTTACAACTGTTGATTCCTCGGTGGTGGGGGCGGGGGGGTGTCTTCAATTAACAGTGTATCTTCCTCTACGATGAATGCAGTGTGAGGAGATGTCACCAGCATGTTTCATTGCTTTGTCAACTTGTGAGACCCTTTTCAGGGCAGGCTCATGTTCCTTATAGGGCTGTGCTTTTGTACAGGATCTTGAGGAAAGAAATTGCAGTCCATGTGGGTTTATTTACAGAGTCTGGGACCTGTGTTTCAGCGATGGAGTTGGGGAGTGTGTCTCGGGTGCAGACAGTTACAGAATGTAGGATGTCTCAGAGTTCTAGAGCAACACATGCCCTCTGGCCCGATCAGCCTGTGCTGACCACAGTGCCTATCCATCATGTCCCAATGTACTGTATTCGGCCCATGTCCTTCTAAGATGGTTCGGGGCAGTGATCCAGTCCACATTCACATGCCATGGCTGAATGTGGGGCCTGTAAGCACTGTGGAGGAAGATCACCGAGGACAAGGGCTGATGGCTCCAGGTCAGGGAGCCTGTTCTCTACCCCCCCCCCCCCCCCCCCAACCACAGTCAGTTGGTAATGGGATCGGAGGTCCATGCGGGCATAAGGTACGGGGACTGGTAACCTCGTAGCTCTGTGAGTCGTCGTGTCGAGTTCGGTTCTCATGTTCAACGTGTCCAATTCAAGCTTTAGCATTTGGGATTGATACTGAAAATTGCAGACTGAAGTTGGCAAGTCCGGCTGCAAGTCCATTAGCCACGTTGGAGGCCGCTATCCGCGAGTCTGCTGGAGGCTCCAGAGCTGGCCTGTCCTGGAGTTGCAGGGCTGTCTGTGGGTGGGTGGAAAGGGTAGGAAAGTTCTCAGGCAGTTCATTCCATATACTCACCAAACAAAAACAGGCACCCCAGGATCCATTTTAAACCTTTCTCCTCTCACTATGTGCCTATGGTTTGGTTTCCCGTGCCCTGGGTACAAGACTTATTGTGGACTCTGTGTCTGAATGATACACTGCAGAAGGTGGAGTTGTTCAGTTCAGAGATACTGGGCAAGATTGGGCAGCTGCTGGAGCTTAGGAGAATGGCACTGATGTTGATGGGAAGGCCTGAACTAGATGGGTGAGAGCTTGGTAACCTAGGGCCAAGGAAACACTGGAGCAAGAAGAAAGGTTGAGCAAAATGGGCCTTTTTCTCTTTGGAACAATGGAGGATGCCAGAGGACTTGATAGAGATATTTAAGATTGAGAGGCATAGGCAGAACAGACGGCCAACACCTTTATCCGACGGCGATGACGGACAATGCCAGATAACATCATCTGTGGGTGGAGGAAAATTTGCTCGAGGTGTCATGTCAGGTATTTTTTTTTAACACAAAGGATGGTGGGAGCCTGGAACACGGGTGTGGAGGCAGAGGCTGATACAACAGACACTTAGAGATGTAAGAAAAATGGAGGATTATGGGCTGTGGAGGTGGGAAGTGTGACATTGATCACGGAGTAGGTTTATACAGGTTGGCACATTGTGGGCTGAAAGGCCCATTCTGTTTTAAGTCTGAAACTTATCAAAGGCTTTGTTAAAGTCCAAATAGACAAATCTATTACCCCTACTCCTTTTTAGCCTCTTAAAAAGAACCTAAAGTTAATCGAACACAAAGCCGACTCCTGAGCAGGGTCCTAGCCAAATGCAGCTTGATACTGTCCCTTAGAATTCCCTCCAGTAACTTCACCACTGCCGATATCAGGCTGACTACCCTGTATTTTTCTGGCTTGGCTTTGTTACCCTTCCTGAACAATGGTGCAGCATTAGACCCCTTCTAATGTTGCTGATCATCTCTTACCCTTCAAGTAGGATTACCCAATTGCCCTCCGCTATTTGCTGACTACTTCCCCCAAAATTCGCCCTGCTCTTGTTTTAAGATCCTAACAATCCCTCAATATTAAAAACTAATATAACTATAGTCACTCGAGCCAAAGTTCTCCCTGAATGCCACTTCAGCTACTTGCCCTACCTTATACCCCAAGAGAAGGCCCAGTATTCCACCCTCCACAGCTGCCTTTCTATATGTTAACTCAGGAAAGTTTCCTGGTCATTTTTTTTTTAAATTCCATCCCTTCCAAGCCTTTAATGCACTGGGTGGCCCAGTCAATAATGATTAAACTCTCCCAGTAATTTTTCAATTATGAGTAATTTCTCTATACACCTGTTCCTCAAAATGTTCAGTTATGGTGATTGGGGAGTGTGGACAGTTATGGAGAGTGAAGATGGTTTGAGGGATAAGTTCTCTGAAGTTGGAGTGTCCAGGGAACACTGTTACAAAGGGAAAGTCGGAGCAGATAATTTTTTGAATTTTTCTGAATCCTTTTATGTCTCCCACCTTAGCCTTTGCTCACATCCTCTCTTCCCCCCACCATTACAAAGACTCACCTGCTTCAACATTCTCTGCTGTCATCTGTTCATCATTCCTCCCTTAGTGGTCTAACCTTATTGTCATCTAGCCAGGCTCTGCCCCTCTCCCTGCATGTTCCACCAGCTCATCATCCATCCCTTACCTGGTTCCACCCATTACCTCTGGGCTCCCATTTCAGCTTTCACTCATGGCTCACCTGGTTCTATTTCCCTATCATCTCCCCCCTCACCTGGATCCAATGTGAAGGACCAGAAGAGGCTGCAGAGGGTTGTAAGCTCTGCCAGGGATAATGCTTCCCACCATCAAGGATGGTGTCTCCAGAAGGTGGCATCTATCACTAAGCACCCTCACCACCCAGGACATGCCTACTTCTGGGTAGTACCTTCAGAGTATTCTGGAGGTATAGGAGCCTGAAGACCCACACTCAGCATTGGAACAATATCTTCCCCTTTATCATATTTCTGTTTGGTCCTTGAATGCTACCTCACTAATTCTTTTTATTTTGCACTGCAGCACAAAGTCACAGATTTCGTGACCTGCACTCAGTGGCCACTTTGTTAGCTAAGTATGTTTGTGGTCTTCTGCTGTGGTCCATCCACTTTGAATGTTTGACGTGTTGTGCATTCAGAGATGCTCTTCTGCACGCCGCTGTTGTAACGTGTGGTTACTTGAATGACTGTTGCCTGCATGTCAGCTTGAACCAGGCTGGTCATTCTCTGACCTCTCATTAACAAGGCATTTTCACCCACAGAAATGCTGCTCACTGGTTTCTTTTCTTTTCTCACCACTGTCGAGACTATTGTATGTGCAAACCCTAAGCTATCTGTAGTTTCTGAGATACCTAATCACCCTGTCTGGCACCAGCAATAATGCCAGGGCCACATTTCTTCCCCATTCTGCTGTTTGGTCTGAACAACAACTGAACCTCTTGACTATGTTGATGTGCTTTTGTGCATTGAGTTGCAGTGATTGGCTAAGTAGATAATTGTATTGATGAGCAGATGAGCCTAATAAAGTGGCCACTGAACATACATCAGTGATCATGAACTTGATTCTGATCCGCTCATCTCCTTCCCGTCCCTCCCTCCCTCCGCGTCATCCATTTGCACTGGCCACTGAAATCAAGCGGTAGTTTTATTATGCGTGTGAGAAAGGTAAAAGGGGGGAGACGATTTCACCACAAAAACAAGACGACTCTTCAAAACGCAACTACTTTATTGTTATAAATAGATGAATGAAAGGCTGGTAGAGGTTACTGTGGTCTGGGGAAGACACGCTGTACACCCGCTCTGGCACGAGAGAGCAACCCGTTAGTCTTTGGGGGGAGGGGGAGATGGATAGGCCACATACACCCCGAAACCGCCCCTGGCAAAACGTACACCGTTTTCACGAGATTTATGGCACAGGGGTCTCCAATAAGGAGTGGGCGGGCGGAGGGTAAGTGATCCGTTGGTGAACTCAGCCGGCATGGGGATCTTGTTCCGGCGGCCTGTGTTGTCTTCACCAGGCTTCGTTGCTTCAGCCTTCAAATTTAAATCACTGCTCGTCTTCCCCACAGAGACAGGTGAAAATCTCTGCCGCGCCCCTTCCATCACGATTGTCATCTGTCCCGGGACAACAGGGAATGGGGTGGTGTGTGTAGACCGGGCGGATTTAGTCTACGCACTGGGCATCGCCACAGACCCTATCACCATCTGACCAGGGAGATCCAACGCTGCTTTTCACTGCAGCTCACCCCAATTCCTTGCGGGGCACATGAAGAGGGCCGAGGAATCCCAGTTCCATTCTGAGTTCTGGCACTGGTGTGGAGTTTGCGTGCTCTCTCCACGGGACCCCGCTCATGTCCCAGTCTGCTGCGGCAGAGGGGAGTTGGAGTTCATCTGCCGCTGTAAATCCTCGATAGACTATGGGAAGGGGGTAGAATCTGGGCAGAGGCAAATTGGTGGGGCGGTTGGGAGCCTGGATTTGGCCAGGAGGGTAGATTTGTGCAAATATCAGCCCAGACTCATTGGGCAGTAGTGTCAGCTTCAGAGTCGTGTCATTCACCAACAGATTCTATCTCCGTTCAAAATACCACTCGCCGAGAAGGAACATCTGGTGCAGAGGGCCGGGAGTGGGGTTCGGGGGAGCATTAGAAGGGCTTGGGTCAGACAGGGGTGGGGGGGGTCAAGGGACAGACATCCCCCTTTAACCATCCTCAGCCTTGTCTCAACCCCCATAACCCAGTCCATACAGCAATCCCTCGGTTGTGGCCATAGAATTGGTGCACCTCCAGCCCACGGGCCACCCAAACCATCCGTCCGGGATGGTGGGCGGCCATCTCCGGAGTGCTGGTGAGAGAAGCGTGAGAGGACTTGGGTGCTACTGGGGAGGCAACTTCCAACCAGAGGGGCCGATCTCCACCACAGGGTGGGATAGGGGAGGCAGGGAAGTGGCTGGAATAAGCCCCAACACCCTGAAAGAGGGGAGGAGAGGGAGAGGCAGGAAAGAGTTAAGGGGGTGGGGGACCAGAGGGAGAAAGGAAAGGTGAGTAGGATGTGGGAGAGGGCTAAGGTGTGCAGAAGAGAAAGGAGGCAGGAGGAACAGGGAAATGAGATATGGGAGAGGGCAAGGTTCTGATGCTCCAACCCTCCCCCCCACCCTGTTCTATTCAGAGGGGCTGGGAGGGGCAGATTGGGCTAGCAACAGCCCAGCTGGGCCAGAGGGCTCTGTCAATATCCCCAAGGTGAAGATTCATCGTAACTCATGGAAGGAGGGGTGGAAGAGGGAGGGGACACAAGGACTCAGTTTGTTACGAGCTCAACAGTGACTGACGGGTGGGTTGGAGGGGAGGATGGGGAGGAGGTAGGGGAAGGTGAGGCTTGGGATGAGGTGGAAGGTGTCTCAGATACAGAGTCACAGATCTCGGCGACCACTGCATTGAACTCCTGCGGTTGATCAGAATAGACGTGGTGTGACGCTCCTTCGATGGACTAGAGGGGGTTGGGGGAAAGAAGTCAAAGGTTAAGGAAAGGTGAAAACAAAGGGCATTAGCTCAGTTAACCAATCCCAGGACTGCCCTAAATCTGACCCCTGCCCCAGGAGTGTGAGATAGGACAGGTTGGAGTGAGCCTCACTCTGTGTCTGACCTCAGGAGTGTGTGGAGATAATGCCAAATTTAAAAAAAATGAGTGGGTCCTGTCAGAACTTTCTGTGGTGCTTGAGATAGTTTGGGTTATTAGGCACTTGGCAAGGACCAATAAAACAAATTAGCTTTAAAGCAACACACAAAATGCTGGAGGAACCCACAGGTCAGGCTGCACCTATGGAAATGAACAGATAGTCAAGGTTTTGGGCTGAGACCCTTCTGCAAAACCTCAGGGTCTCAGCCTTCAGATCCGAAGAGGTTTTGGATTTCCAGCATCTGCAGACTTTCTCGTGTTTGTTAGTTTTAAGCAGAACAACCATTGTGGTGGAAGTGGCCATTGTTGCAGAGGGACGGAGTTAGAGTGGTGAACTGAGGCTTTGGCTGAAGAATGTTTCGTGAGCGAGTCGGAGGCCAGAGTTGAGGTTTCTGCCAAGCTTCTCTTTCTTCATCGCTGCTCAGCCAGAGTAGTGAGTATGGTTCCCAGGTAAGTGCTGTGCACCCTTTGCAAGATATGGGAGATTTGGGAGACCTTCACATTGCTACATTTGCGAGGTGTATCGGGGTGCAGCTCCTTACAGACCGCCTTAGGGAGCTGGAGCTGGGAAATTTGCTGCTCATTCTGCAGTATGAGGAGCTGACAGATATGAACTACATGGAGGTAGATACACACAATTTGCAGGAGGCAAGTAGCTGGGTGACTTTAAGCAGAGGGAAAGTGGATAGACAGATAAAGCAGAGTAAGCTTCTGACCGTCCCCACAATAAAAAGAATACCACTTTGGATACTGCTGTATCCCTGTCACAGAGTGACGTGACAGTGGGGAGGGAGCCTCAGCCTGTGCCTGTCCTGACAGAGTGATGAGACAGTGCGGAGGGAGCCTCAACCTGTATCTGATCCCTGTCACAGAGTGACGTGACAGTGCGGAGGGAGCCTCAGCCTGTGTCTGACCCTATCACAGAGTGACATGACAGTGGGGAGGGAGCCTCAGCCTGTGTCTGACCCCTGTCACGGAGTGACGTGACAGTGGGGAGGGCGCCTCAGCCTGTGTCTGACCCTATCACAGAGTGATGTGACAGTGCGGAGGGAGCCTCAGCCTGTGTCTGACCCTATCACAGAGTGACGTGACAGTGGGGAGGGCGCCTCAGCCTGTGTCTGACCCCTGTCACAGAGTGACGTGACAGTGCGGAGGGAGCCTCAGCCTGTGTCTGACCCCTGTCACAGAGTGACGTGACAGTGGGGAGGGCGCCTCAGCCTGTGTCTGACCCTATCACAGAGTGACGTGACAGTGGGGAGGGAGCCTCAGCCTGTGTCTGATCCCTGTTAGGGAGTGACGTGACAGTGGGGAGGGAGCCTCAGCCTGTGTCTGACCCTATCACAGAGTGACGTGACAGTGGGGAGGGCGCCTCAGCCTGTGTCTGACCCCTGCCACAGAGTGACGTGACAGTGGGGAGGGCGCCTCAGCCTGTGTCTGAACCCTGTCACAGAGTGACGTGACAGTGGGGAGGGCGCCTCAGCCTGTGTCTGACCCCTGTCACAGAGTGACATGACAGTGGGGAGGGCGCCTCAGCCTGTGTCTGACCCCTGCCACAGAGTGACGTGACAGTGGGGAGGGCGCCTCAGCCTGTGTCTGACCCCTGCCACAGAGTGACGTGACAGTGGGGAAGGTGCAGTACGCATTCATTCATTGAGATCAGCCTGGAATAGGTGCTTCCAGCCTTTCGAGCCATGCTGCCCAGCAACCCTAAAATTTTACAATGACCTTCAATTGGTCATCGTAAATTGTCACGGGACAAATGACTAATTTACCTGGTAACTGGTATGACTTTGGGAGGAAATTGGAGTACCTGGAGAAAACCCATGCATTCCACGGGGAGGATAACAGACCCTTAACAGAGGACATCAGAATTAAACTCCAGAATCCAAAGCCCTAAGCTGCAATAGCATCGCGTTATCTACTGTGGTACGTACTGCCCATTACCCTTTGCCTGTCTGGGCAGTGTGTGATGGGACAATGATGAGGGAGTCTCCCTGTGGTACGTACTGCTCATTATCCTATGATCACCTGGACAGTGTGTGATGGGACAATGATGAGGGAGTTTCCCTGTGGTATGTAGTATCTATTACCCTGTGTCCGGCAGTGTGTGATGGGACAACAATGAGGGAGTCTCACTCTGAGGTATTTAGTGCCCATTACCCCAACCCTGTCCGGGCAGGATATGTCTGATCCTGGAAGTGTGTGGTTGGATGGCTTGGAGGGAGGGTCACACTGTCTAACCATGGGAGCATGTAATGGGAACTTCATTCTGTGTCTAACCCCTGCCCCAGGAGTGATTGTAAATTGAGAAGATAGGAGATCGGTTACCCACCATGGTCCTGACGTAGGAGTCCGGCCTTAGCGCCTTGACCTGCTCCCCAGTGCTGGAATCGATCCAGGACTTGGAGCCGTAGATCATCGTGATGGGAATGTCCTTCGGGATCAGGTGGATCCTCCCGATCATCGGCCGCTTGGCCCAGCCAAACGCTTCTGAAAGAACCTTGAAGGCCGTTTCCCCCCGCTGCGGGAGGAGGGAGGGGAGGCTCTGTTAGTGCCCGCGTCTGCTCAGCTAGGTGACGCACTGCCTTAAGCACTTCCAACATAAAACATAGAAGAGCACGGCACAGCACAGGCCCTTCGGCCCACAATGCTGTGCTGAACTTTTCACAATCAATCTAACCCTTCCCTCCCACAGAGCTGTCCACTTTTCTTTCATTGATGTCCTTATCTGCCTCCACCACCACCCTGGCACTGCTATCATCGCACTCACCACTCTCTCTGTAAAGAAACCTATCTCTGACACCCCCCCCCCCCCGTACGTTCCTCCAAATACCTTAAAACTAAGTCCCCTTGTATTAGCCATTTCCACCCCAGCTGTCCACTCTACCTCAGCCTCTTAGTGTTTTATAGCCCTCTATCAAGTCTCCTCTCACCCTCCTTCATTCCTAAGAGAAAAGCCCTAGTCTGCTCAACCTAACCTGATAAGACATGCTCTCTAATCCTGGTAATTCTTCCTGCACCCTCTCCAAAGCCTCCACATCCTACCTGTGATGAGGTGACCACAATCTTCTAGAATTTTATATTGCTTGATGGCTCTTGAACACCCCCCCACCGCCCCCCAGACTAATGAAGTACAAAGCACCACAGGCCTTCTTAACAACCCTATCAACATGTATGGCAATTTTGTGAGATCTTTGGACGTGGACCCTGAGACCCCCCTGTTCCTCCACCCTGCACTTTGGTATGAGGATCTCTCCCCATCCCCAACCCTTGCCACCTTGGGGTGCCCTCTCGCACAGTGACCCACCACAACCGACCGGCTGTGCTGACAGCCTGCGTGAGTGTGTACATCCCCCACCCCCCACCCCCTCCCTCTCACCTGGGGGTCTGAGCGTTGCAGTGATACACGTACTCCAGGATGGAGTCATCCTGGAACATGTCTGCGTATTTCCTCTTCAGATCCGGACGGAACCTCTGGACTAGGGACGGTCCTAGGCCACAAGGAGACGAGACAGTCAGGAGCCATTTCACCCTCACACCCCCCCCCCCCCCCTACTCTGATATTTATTTATAATAAATAAATACAGATTCACACACAAAAGGATTGTGTGTGTGTGTGTGTGTGTGTGAGTGTGTGAGTGTGTGAGTGTGTGAGTGTGTGAGTGTGTGAGTGTGTGAGTGTGTGAGTGTGTGAGTGTGTGTGCGCGCGCCCTTAACTCCTAGTGGAGTCGTCGGGGCGCCGTCATGGCAACCTTTTTTTTGTATGCTCATCGTACGGCATGTCTTGGGCATCTGAAACCTGGTGGAGCCCATCCCTCTCCAGACAACGTGTAGCCATTTATAACACATCAAACTGGAAAAGGTTTTCTGCAAATGACTGTTCTTCAGTCTGGAAAGGCATTCAGTTCATTACCAAAGACAAAAAAAAAGGCCCCCCCTGTTCTGAAGACGTCCTCCTCCCAAACCAGTTAAGTGAGTTCTACTGCTGATTTCGGTTTAGTCTTCAGTGCAATCTTCCCCGAGTTTCTGCAAGAGAAACTCTTCAAACCTAGCCTACCAGATGCCATCTGCAGCTGGATCACAATCTCCCGCTGTGACAGAGACTCGGCCACTTTGGCTCGATATCCTGCTCAATCAGCGTTGGTGCACCCAGGGCGTGTCCTGCTTCCTCTGTACAGTAATCACCGTGCCTCCAGTGACCCGTCAGCTACACTGATAAAGTTTGCGGACGACAGCGCTGTCAGTGGACTTGGATCAGAGGCGACAGACCCGAGAACCACCGGGAAGTCAACAGGCTCGCTTTCCGGTGCGGTCGCTCAAAGCTGGAGCCAGAGGCACTCAGAACAACAGAGGTGCATCTCAACTTCAGGAGAAATGTTGCAAGTGAAGCCCTGTGAGGATGCCATCGGAAGATGCATCAGCAGATAACGAGGGGGTAGTTTTAGGAGGGGTAGAGACAACGGGCAGGTTTATTTTAAATTGGTGTTGTGGTCAGTATAGACATTATGCCCTTAAGGACCTGTTCCTGTGCTGTACTGTTCTATGTTCCATTTGCCTGTATTTCACCCATATCCCTCAACACCTTCTCTACCCGTGAACCTGCCCAAGTATCTTTTGAATGTTATAATTGTTCCTGCATCAACCATTTCGTCTGAGTGAAGACCCTGCCCCTAAGGTTCCTATTCCCCTCTCACCTTAAACCCGTGACCTGTGGTTTAGGACTCCCCTACTATGGGGGCAAAAAGACTGTGTCTGTTTTCCTTATCTACACTCTTAATGAGGGAGGGTTACTCAGAGATGCAGCCTCATCACGAACAGGGGCTCCCTTACTCCACAGAGGAGAATATTTGCTATCCCTTTCTCCCACAGCACACTAACGGGACAGCTGACTGACGGATGCTCCTCATCTTGGAGAAGAGGCAATTGATGGACGCTCCCTCACCCTGGTGGGATGGTTGGATCACTGATAGTCTCTCTCACCCAAGGGGAGGGCTGTGATTGACACTTTCTTACCTTGGGGGGAGGGATGACTGGCGGACACTCCCACACCCCGGGGGAAGGGATGACTGGCGGACACTCCCTCACCCCGGGGGGAAGGGATGACTGGCGGACACTCCCACACCCCGGGGGAAGGGATGACTGGCGGACACTCCCTCACCCCGGGGGGAAGGGATGACTGGCGGACACTCCCTCACCCCGGGGGAAGGGATGACTGGCGGACACTCCCTCATCTCGGGGGGCAGTAGGGCTGACTGATGGACACTCCGTCACCCCGGGGGAAGGTAGGGCTGACTGATGGATACTCCCTCAACCAGGGGGCGGTAGGGCTGATTGGCGGACACTCCCTCACCCCGGGGGGGAAGGGATGACTTGCGGATACACCCTTACCCCCGGGGGAAGGGATGACTGGCGGACACTCCCTCATCTCGGGGGCGGTAGGGCTGACTGATGGATACTCCCTCACCCGGGGGAAGGGATTACTGGCGGACACTCCCTCACCCCGGGGGGGGAGGGATGATTGGCGGACACTCTCTCACCCCGGGGGGAAGGGATGACTGTCGGACACTCCCTCACCCCGGGGACTGAAGGGATGACTGGCGGACACTCCCTCATCACGGGGGCGGTAGGGCTGACTGATGGACACTCCCTCACCTGGGGGAAGGGATGACTGGTGGACACACCCACACCCCGGGGGGAAGGGATGACTGGCAGACACTCCCTCATCTGGGGGAAGGGATGACTGGCGGACACTCCCTCACCCCGGGGGGAAGGGATGACTGGCTGACAATCCCTCACCCCGAGGGGAAGGGATAACTGGCAGACACTCCCTCACCTGAGGGAAGGGATGACTGATGGACACTCCCTCACCTGAGGAAGGGATGACTGGCGGACACTCACTCACCCCGGGGACGGTAGGGCTGATTGGCGGACACTCCCTCACCCCGGGGGGAAGGGATGACTGGCGAACAAACCCTCACCCTGAGGGGAAGGGATGACTGGCGGACACACCCTCACCCCGTGGGGAGGGGATGACTGGCGGATACACCGTCACCCCGAGGGGAAGGGATGACAGGCGGACACTCCCTCACCTGGGGGAAGAGATGACTGGCGGACACTCCCTCACCCCTGGGGGAAGGGATGACTGTCGGACACTCCCTCATCTCGGGGGAAGGTAGGGCAGACTGAGGAATACTCCCTCACCCCGGGGGGAAGGGATGACTCATGGAATCTCCCTCACCTGGGGGAAGGTATGACTGGCGGACATTCCCTCACCCCGGGAGGAAGAGATGACTGGCGGACACTCCCACACCCCTGGGGGAAGGGCTGCTTGGCGGACACTCCCACACCCCTGGGGGAAGGGATGACTGGCGGACACTCCCACACCCCGGGGGGAAGTGCTGACTGATGGACACACCCTCACCCCGGGGGGAAGGGATGACTGGCGGACACTCTCTCATCTCGGGGGTGGTAGGGCTGACTGATGGACACTCCCTCACCTCGGGGGGAAGGGATGACTGGCGGACACTCCCTCATCCCGGGGACGGTAGGGGTGACTGGCAGACACTCCCTCACCTGGGGGAAGGGATGACTGGAGAACACTCCCTAACCCCGGGGGGAAGGGATGACTGGCGGACACAAACTCACACCCGGGGGAAGGGATGACTGGCGGACACTCCCTAACCCCGGGGGGAAGGGATGACTGGCGGACACACCCTCACCCCGGGGGGAAGGGATGACTGGCGGACACTCTCTCATTTCGGGGGTGGTAGGGCTGACTGATGGACACTCCCTCACCTCGGGGGGAAGGGATGACTGGTGGACACTCCCTCACCTGGGGGAAGGGATGACTGGAGAACACTCCCTAACCCCGGGGGGAAGGGATGACTGGCGGACACAAACTCACACCCGGGGGAAGGGATGACATGCGGACACTCCCTAACCCCGGGGGGAAGGGATGACTGGCGGACACACCCTCACCCCGGGGGGAAGGGATGACTGGCGGACACACCCTCACCCCGGGGGGAAGGGATGACTGGCGGACACTCCGTCACCCCGAGGGGAAGGGATGACTGGCTGACACTCCCCCACCTGAGGGAAGGGATGACTGATGGACACTCCCTCACCTGAGGAAGGGATGATTGGCGGACACTCCCACATCCCGGAGGGAAGGAATGACTGGCGGACACACCCTCATCTCGGGGGCGGTGGGGTTGACTGATGGATACTCCCTCACCTGGGGGAAGGGATGACTGGCGGACACTCCCTCACCCCGGGGGGAAGGGATGACTGGCGGACACTCCCTCACCCCGGGGGGAAGGGATGACTGGCGGACACACCCTCACCACGGGGACGGTAGGGATGACTGGCGGACACACCCTCACCCCGGGGACGGTAGGGATGACTGGCGGACACACCCTCACACCGGGGACGGTAGGGATGACTGGCGGACACTCCCTCACCTGGGGGAAGAGATGACTGGCGGACACTCCCTCACCCCAGGGGTAGAGCTGATTGTCGGTAACTCCCTAATCCCGGGGGGACGGGATGACTGGCGGACACTCCCACACCCCGGGGGGAAGGGATGACTGGCGGACACTCCCACACCCCGGGGACGGTAGGGCTGACTGGCGGACACTCCCTCACTGGGGGGGAAGGGATGACTGGCGAACACTCCCTTACCCCGGGGACGGTAGGGCTGATTGGCGGACACTCCCTCACCCGGGGGAAGGGATGACTGGCGGACACTCCCACACCCCGGGGACGGTAGGGCTGATTGGCGGACACTCCCTCACCCGGGGGAAGGGATGACTGGCGGACACTCCCTCACCCCGGGGGAAGGGATGACTGGCGGACACTCCCTCACCCCGGGGGGAAGGGATGACTGGCGGACACTCCCTCACCCCGGGGGTAGGGCTGATTGGCGGTCACTCCCTAAACCCGGGGAGAAGGGATGACTGGCGGACATTCCCTCACCCCGGGGGTAGGGCTGATTGGCGGTCACTCCCTAAACCCGGGGGGAAGGGATGACTGGCAGACACACCCTCAACCCGGGGGGAAGGGATGACTGTCGGACACTCCCTCATCTCGGGGGAAGGTAGGGCTGATTGAGGAATACTCCCTCACCACGGGGGGAAGGGATGACTGATGGAATCTCCCTCACCCGGGGGAAGGTATGACTGGCGGACACTCCCTCACCCCGGGGGGAAGGGATGACTGTCGGACACTTCCTCATCTCGGGGGAAGGGATGACTGGCGGACACTCCCTCACCCCGGGGGGAAGGGATGACTGGCGGACACTCCCTCACCCCGGGGGAAGGTAGGGCTGATTGAGGAATACTCCCTCACCACGGGGGGAAGGGATGACTGGCGGACACTCCCACACCCCGGGGACGGTAGGGCTGATTGGCGGACACTCCCTCACCCGGGGGAAGGGATGACTGGCGGACACTCCCTCACCCCGGGGGAAGGGATGACTGGCGGACACTCCCTCACCCCGGGGGGAAGGGATGACTGGAGGACACTCCCTCACCCCGGGGGGAAGGGATGACTGGCGGACACTCCCTCACCCCGGGGGTAGGGCTGATTGGCGGTCACTCCCTAAACCCGGGGAGAAGGGATGACTGGCGGACACTCCCTCACCCCGGGGGTAGGGCTGATTGGCGGTCACTCCCTAAACCCGGGGGGAAGGGATGACTGGCGGACACTCCCTCATCTCGGGGACGGAAGGGCAGACTGATGGACACTCCCTCACCCCGGGGGAAGGGATGACTGGCGGACACTTCCTCATCTCTAGGGCGGTAGGGCTGACGGATGGACACTCCCTCACCCCGGGGGGAAGGGATGACTGGCGGACACTCCCTCATCTCGGGGGCGGTAGGGCTGACAGATGGACACTCCCTTTCCTGGGGGAAGAGATGACTGGCGGACACTCCCTCACCCCGGAGGGGAAGGGATGACTGTCGGACACTCCCACATCTCGGGGGAAGGTAGGGCTGACTGAGGAATACTCCCTCACCACGGGGGGAAGGGATGACTGATGGAATCTCCCTCACCCGGCGGAAGGTATGACTGGCGGACACTCCCTCACCCCGGGGGGAAGGGATGACTGTCGGACACTTCCTCATATCGGGGGCGGTAGGGCTGACAGATGGACACTCCCTCACCTGGGGGAAGAGATGACTGGCGGACACTCCCTCACCCCGGGGGTAGAGCTGATTGTCGGTAACTCCCTAATCCCGGGGGGACGGGATGACTGGCGGACACTCCCACACCCCGGGGGGAAGGGATGACTGGCGGACACTCCCACACCCCGGGGACGGTAGGGCTGACTGGCGGACACTCCCTCACTGGGGGGGAAGGGATGACTGGCGAACACTCCCTTACCCCGGGGACGGTAGGGCTGATTGGCGGACACTCCCTCACCCGGGGGAAGGGATGACTGGCGGACACTCCCACACCCCGGGGACGGTAGGGCTGATTGGCGGACACTCCCTCACCCGGGGGAAGGGATGACTGGCGGACACTCCCTCACCCCGGGGGAAGGGATGACTGGCGGACACTCCCTCACCCCGGGGGGAAGGGATGACTGGCGGACACTCCCTCACCCCGGGGGGAAGGGATGACTGGCGGACACTCCCTCACCCCGGGGGTAGGGCTGATTGGCGGTCACTCCCTAAACCCGGGGAGAAGGGATGACTGGCGGACATTCCCTCACCCCGGGGGTAGGGCTGATTGGCGGTCACTCCCTAAACCCGGGGGGAAGGGATGACTGGCAGACACACCCTCAACCCGGGGGGAAGGGATGACTGTCGGACACTCCCTCATCTCGGGGGAAGGTAGGGCTGATTGAGGAATACTCCCTCACCACGGGGGGAAGGGATGACTGATGGAATCTCCCTCACCCGGGGGAAGGTATGACTGGCGGACACTCCCTCACCCCGGGGGGAAGGGATGACTGTCGGACACTTCCTCATCTCGGGGGAAGGGATGACTGGCGGACACTCCCTCACCCCGGGGGGAAGGGATGACTGGCGGACACTCCCTCACCCCGGGGAAGGTAGGGCTGATTGAGGAATACTCCCTCACCACGGGGGGAAGGGATGACTGGCGGACACTCCCACACCCCGGGGACGGTAGGGCTGATTGGCGGACACTCCCTCACCCGGGGGAAGGGATGACTGGCGGACACTCCCTCACCCCGGGGGAAGGGATGACTGGCGGACACTCCCTCACCCCGGGGGGAAGGGATGACTGGAGGACACTCCCTCACCCCGGGGGGAAGGGATGACTGGCGGACACTCCCTCACCCCGGGGGTAGGGCTGATTGGCGGTCACTCCCTAAACCCGGGGAGAAGGGATGACTGGCGGACACTCCCTCACCCCGGGGGTAGGGCTGATTGGCGGTCACTCCCTAAACCCGGGGGGAAGGGATGACTGGCAGACACACCCTCAACCCGGGGGGAAGGGATGACTGTCGGACACTCCCTCATCTCGGGGGAAGGTAGGGCTGATTGAGGAATACTCCCTCACCACGGGGGGGGAAGGGATGACTGATGGAATCTCCCTCACCCGGGGGAAGGTATGACTGGCGGACACTCCCTCACCCCGGGGGGAAGGGATGACTGTGGGACACTCCCTCACTCCGGTGACGTTTGGGCTGATTGGCGGACACTCCCTCACCCCGGGGGGAAGGGATGACTGGCGGACACTCCCTCACCCCGGGGACGGTAGGGCTGACGGATGGACACTTCCTAACCCCGGGGGGGAAGGGATGACTGGCGGACACTCCCTCATCTCGGGGGGGGAAGGGATGACTGGCGGACACTCCCTCACTCGGGGGAAGGTAGTGCTGTCTGAGGAATACTCCCTCACCCCGGGGACAGTAAGTCTGATTGGCGGTTACTCCCTCACCCCGGGGGGAAGGGATGACTGGCGGACACTCCCTCATCTCGGGGACGGAAGGGCAGACTGATGGACACTCCCTCACCCCGGGGGAAGGGATGACTGGCGGACACTTCCTCATCTCTAGGGCGGTAGGGCTGACGGATGGACACTCCCTTTCCTGGGGGAAGAGATGACTGGCGGACACTCCCTCACCCCGGGGGGAAGGGATGACTGGCGGACACTCCCTCATCTCGGGGGCGGTAGGGCTGACAGATGGACACTCCCTTACTTGGGGGAAGAGATGACTGGCGGACACTCCCTCACCCCGGGGGGAAGGGATGACTGTCGGACACTCCCACATCTCGGGGAAGGTAGGGCTGACTGAGGAATATTCCCTCACCACGGGGGGAAGGGATGACTGATGGAATCTCCCTCACCCGGCGGAAGGTATGACTGGCGGACACTCCCTCACCCCGGGGGGAAGGGATGACTGTCGGACACTCCCTCACCCCGGGGGTAGGGCTGATTGGCGGAAACTCCCACACCCCGGGGACGGTAGGGATGACTGGCGGACACTCCCTCACCCCGGGGGTAGGGCTGATTGGCGGTAACTCCCTAATCCCGGGGGGACGGGATGACTGGCGGACACTCCCACACCCCGGGGGGAAGGGATGACTGGCGGACACTCCCACACCCCGGGGGGAAGGGATGACTGGCGGACACTCCCTCACCTGGGGGGAAGGGATGACTGGCGGACACTCCCTCACCCTGGGGGGAAGGTATGACTGGCGGACACTCCCTCACCCGGGGGAAGGGATGACTGGCGGACACTCCCTCACCCCGGGGGAAGGGATGACTGGCGGACACTCCCTCACCCCGGGGGGAAGGGATGACTGGAGGACACTCCCTCACCCCGGGGGGAAGGGATGACTGGAGGACACTCCCTCACCCCGGGGGGAAGGGATGACTGGCGGACACTCCCTCACCCCGGGGGTAGGGCTGATTGGCGGTCACTCCCTAAACCCGGGGAGAAGGGATGACTGGCGGACACTCCCTCACCCCGGGGGTAGGGCTGATTGGCGGTCACTCCCTAAACCCGGGGGGAAGGGATGACTGGCAGACACACCCTCAACCCGGGGGGAAGGGATGACTGTCGGACACTCCCTCATCTCGGGGGAAGGTAGGGCTGATTGAGGAATACTCCCTCACCACGGGGGGAAGGGATGACTGATGGAATCTCCCTCACCCGGGGGAAGGTATGACTGGCGGACACTCCCTCACCCCGGGGGGAAGGGATGACTGTGGGACACTCCCTCACTCCGGTGACGTTTGGGCTGATTGGTGGACACTCCCTCACCCCGGGGGGAAGGGATGACTGGCGGACACTCCCTCACCCCGGGGACGGTAGGGCTGACGGATGGACACTTCCTAACCCCGGGGGGGAAGGGATGACTGGCGGACACTCCCTCATCTCGGGGGGGGAAGGGATGACTGGCGGACACTCCCTCACTCGGGGGAAGGTAGTGCTGTCTGAGGAATACTCCCTCACCCCGGGGACGGTAAGTCTGATTGGCGGTTACTCCCTCACCCCGGGGGGAAGGGATGACTGGCGGACACTCCCTCATCTCGGGGACGGAAGGGCAGACTGATGGACACTCCCTCACCCCGGGGGGAAGGGATGACTGGCGGACACTCCCTCATCTCGGGGGCGGTAGGGCTGACAGATGGACACTCCCTTACCTGGGGGAAGAGATGACTGGCGGACACTCCCTCACCCCGGGGGGAAGGGATGACTGGCGGACACTCCCTCATCTCGGGGGGGGAAGGGATGACTGGCGGACACTCCCTCACTCGGGGGAAGGTAGTGCTGTCTGAGGAATACTCCCTCACCCCGGGGACGGTAAGTCTGATTGGCGGTTACTCCCTCACCCCGGGGGGAAGGGATGACTGGCGGACACTCCCTCATCTCGGGGACGGAAGGGCAGACTGATGGACACTCCCTCACCCCGGGGGGAAGGGATGACTGGCGGACACTCCCTCATCTCGGGGGCGGTAGGGCTGACAGATGGACACTCCCTTACCTGGGGGAAGAGATGACTGGCGGACACTCCCTCACCCCGGGGGGAAGGGATGACTGGCGGACACTCCCTCATCTCGGGGGCGGTAGGGCTGACAGATGGACACTCCCTTACTTGGGGGAAGAGATGACTGGCGGACACTCCCTCACCCCGGGGGGAAGGGATGACTGTCGGACACTCCCACATCTCGGGGAAGGTAGGGCTGACTGAGGAATATTCCCTCACCACGGGGGGAAGGGATGACTGATGGAATCTCCCTCACCCGGCGGAAGGTATGACTGGCGGACACTCCCTCACCCCGGGGGGAAGGGATGACTGTCGGACACTCCCTCACCCCGGGGGTAGGGCTGATTGGCGGAAACTCCCACACCCCGGGGACGGTAGGGATGACTGGCGGACACTCCCTCACCCCGGGGGTAGGGCTGATTGGCGGTAACTCCCTAATCCCGGGGGGACGGGATGACTGGCGGACACTCCCACACCCCGGGGGGAAGGGATGACTGGCGGACACTCCCACACCCCGGGGACGGTAGGGATGACTGGCGGACACTCCCTCATCTCGGGGGGAAGGGATGACTGGCGGACACTCCCTCATCTCGGGAGGAAGGGATGACTGGCGGACAGTCCGTCACCCTGAGGGGAATGGATGACTGGCGGACACTTCCTCACCCTGAGGGGAAGGGATGACTGGCCAACACTCCGTCACACTGAGGGAAAGGGATGACTGGCGGACACTCCCTCATGTCGGGGAAGGTAGGGCTGCCTGAGTAACACTCCCTCACCCCGGGGGGAAGGGATGACTGGCGGACATTCCCTCACCTGGGGCGGGGGTAAGGGATGACTGGCGGACACTCCCTCATCTCGGGGGCGGTAGGGCTGACTTATGGACACTCCCTCACCTGGGCAAATGGATGACTGGCGGACACTCCCTCACCCCGAGGGGAAGGGATGACTGGTGGACACTCCCACACCCCGAGGGGAAGGGATGACTGGCGGACACTCCCACACCCCGGGGGAAGGGCTGATTGGCGGACACTCCCTCACCCCGGGGGGAAGGGATGACTGGCGGACATTCCCTCACCTGGGGCGGGGGTAAGGGATGACTGGCGGACACTCCCTCATCTCGGGGGCGGTAGGGCTGACTTATGGACACTCCCTCACCTGGGCAAATGGATGACTGGCGGACACTCCCTCAACCCGAGGGGAAGGGATGACTGACGGACTCTCCCACACCCCGGGATAAGGGCTGATTGGCGGACACTCCCTCACCCCGAGGGGAAGGGATGACTGGCGGACACTCCCACACCCGCGGGGGGAGGGCTGATTGGCGGACACTCCCACACCCCGGGGGGGAAGGACTGATTGGCGGACACTCACACACCTCTGGGGGAAGGGCTGATTGACGGACACTCCCTCACCCTGAGGGGAAGGGATGACTGGCGGACACTCCCTCACCCCGAGGGGAAGGGATGACTGGCGAACAAACCCTCACCCCGAGGGGAAGGAATCACTGGTGGACACTCCGTCACCCCGAGGGGAAGGGATGACTGGCGAACAAACCCTCACCCCGAGGGGAAGGGATGACTGGCGGACACTCCCTCACCTGGGGGGAAGGGATGACTGGCGGACACTCCCTCACCCTGGGGGGAAGGTATGACTGGCGGACACTCCCTCATCTCGGGGGGAAGGGATGACTGGCGGACACTCCCTCATCTCGGGGGGAAGGGATGACTGGCGGACACTCCCTCATCTCGGGGTGGTAGGGCTGACTGATGGACACTCCCTCACCTGGGGGAATGGATGACTGGCTGACAATCCCTCACCCCGAGGGGAAGGGATGACTGTCGGACACTCCCACACCCCGGGGGGAAGGGATGACTGGCGGACACTCCCACACCCCGGGGGAAGGGCTGATTGGCGCACACTCCCTCACCCCGGGGGGCAGGGATGACTGGCGGACACTCCCTCATCTCAGTGGCGGTAGTGCTGATTGGCGGACGCACCCTCACCCCGGGGGCGGTTGGGCTGACTGATGGATACTCCCTCACCCTGGGGGGAAGGGATAACTGGCGGACACTCCCTCACTCCGGGGGGGAAGGGATGACTGGCAGACACTCCCTCACCCCCGGGGGAAGGGATGACTGGCAGACACTCCCTCACCCCCGGGGGAAGGGATGACTGGCAGACACTCCCTCACCCCGAGGGGAAGGGATGACTGGCAGACACTCCCTCACCCCGGGGGGAAGTGCTGATTGGCGGACACTCCCTGACCCCGGGGGGGGGAAGGGATGATTGGCGGTCACTCCCTCACCCCGGGGGGAAGGGCTGACTGGCGGATACTCCCTCACCATGGGGGGGAAGGGATGACTGATAGAAACTCCCTCACCCGGGGGAAGGTATGACTGGCGGACACTCCCTCATCTTGGGGGTGGTAGGGCTGACTGATGGACACTCCCTCAGCCCACGGGGGAAGGGATGACTGGCGTACACACCCTCACCCCCGGGGGAAGGGATGACTGGCAGACACTCCCTCACCCCGAGGGGAAGGGATGACTGGTGGACACACCCTCACCCCGAGGGGAAGGGATGACTGGCGGACACACCCTCACCCCGAGGGGAAGGGATGATTGATGGAACCTCCCTCACCCCGGGGGAAGGGATAACTGGCGGACACTCCCTCACCCCGAGGGGAGGGATGACTGGCGGACACTCCCTCATCTCGGGGGCTGTAGGGTTGACTGATGGATACACCCTCACTGGGGGGGGGGGGGGGGAAGGGATGACTATCACTCGGGGCACTCCCTCACCCGGGGGTGGGTGGAGGGATGAGTGATGGACACTCCCTCACCCTGGGGGAATGGATGCCCGTTGAACACTCACTTACCCCAGGGTCCTGCGGCCCGCAGGATGGCCAGGAAGTTGAAACGTCCCAGGACTGCAGCCAGCACCTTCACCCAGACAGGTGGCTTCCAAACCTCCGACTGGTCGGTCGGCCGCTCGGGGAATCCCCACGGATCCACCAGGATCAGGTGCTTCACTCTGCTCCGCACAAGCCAGATGATTACTCAGTTACGGTTAACCGGGGCTAGGCCTAGCAAGATCCCACTGACGAGATGAAACAATGAGAGGGTGAAGTGTTGTCCTCAGGACCCGGGGCAGGGAAAGAGTGGGGCGTGAGAGAGGGACAGAGAGAGTCACAAAGCAATACAGAAGAGAAACAGGCTCTTTGGCCCAGATTTCTCTGATCTTTCCTTTCCACCTACTTGTCTAAACGCCCTTTAAATGTTATACTTGTACCTGCCTCATCCTTTCCAATGGCAGCTGGTTCCATACTCTGCAACTTCTCTGTGGGGGAAAGTTGCCCCTCAGGCCCTATTTGAATCTATACCCTTCTTCCCTTCAGCCTCGACTCCCTAATTTTGGATTCCACACCCTGAAGAAAAGACTGTTCACTTTTTGATTCTATAAATCTCTATAAAATCACCCTTTAGCTACCAGCTCCGGGGAAACCGTCCCAGCCTGTCCAGCCTCTCCTGTCCACCATTACAGTCCCCATAATGCTCTCGTAAATCCTTTTCTTACCCCCTCTAGATTAATGACTTCCTCCCCTTAATAGAGCGCCCAGAACTGAAATCCAAACGTAGCCTTACCTACAAGTTAAACAGGATGTCCAAATTCCTGTATTCACATTCTGACAAAGGCAAACATGAGAAATGCTTTCTTCACCACCTTGTCTGCCAGCATCGCCACTTTTAAGGAAATATATAATCTCCATCCTTAATGCTTCCTGTTCTACAACGCTCCCCTGGACTCCAGTTTAAGGTCTGCCCTGGTTTAACTGGACGAAATGCAACACCCTGCACTTCCCCAGGTTCCGTTCAATCTGCCATTCCTTGGCCCACTTCCACAGTTCATCTAGAAACAGACAGAATCTGAAGCAAACTTCACTGGCCACCAATTACTGCCTGATACACCGCTGGTGGTGCTCCAACTGTCTGCCCTTGCCAGATACCGTCACGTACAGATGTAGAAGGATTCTTCACTGCTGTTTCCGTAACCAGTCAGGGTTGCTAGCCCTGAGCTAAACCTCTGAACGTGGAAGACGGAAGGACCACTCCTTTACCCTTTGACCTGTTTGGCATGGGTGACCCTACCAAGAGGCAAAGCATCAAGCCCTGACTCCAGCCAACAAAGCTCTCTGGGTTATTGAGGCATGCCAAGCCTCCACACCAGGCTGTGGTCCTCTTGGAGGTTCACTGTCCACAAAACCAAATTTAGTGTCTGAGCTAAACAACACAGGCCCCTTTGGGCTAAAAAATACACACACACAAAAACTAATCTCTCCTACCTACACAATGTCCGTATCTCTCCATTTTCCAATCTAAAAGTCTCTTAAAAGCCTCTAATGGATTTGCCTCTACCACCATTCCAGGCAGGGAACAGCAATACTAATTTAGCACTCTTAGCACTCTAAAGGGCAATTAAGAGATAGACAAAGTAATGAGAGCAGTCGATAGAACATTAGAGCACACAAAAATAATTAAAAGCTGGTACAAGTGATTTAGGTCAGATCAATCACCACAGAGTGCTGCAGCAGAGAGGATCTCAGAAATTGGAACAAAGAGGGCTGACAAGGGGCACTTAACTGTGGGTTGACAAGGCTTCGAAGACGACACAGGCAAGTTCAGTCCCTGACAGCCAAGGCAGGAACGGCCACAATTCATCAATCGCTGCCTTCGAGTTGCTCCAGTGTACAAAGCAGGAAGAGAGAGCGCAAGGAGGAGGGAGTGGAGAGGGTGGGGAGGCAGGGAAAGGCAAACGGGTGTTGGGGAAGGCAGACAGTGAGGGGAGTGGGAAAGTGGATGAGGGGGAGAGCGGGGGGAAGGGGAGGAGAGGAAAGGGGTCAGTTTGCGGGTAGGGGACAGGGATAATGGTGGGAGAGGAGGGAGAGGGAATAAGGAACTGGGAAGAACCACTGTTTCCCTCTTTTCCACTTTTCCTACCTCCCCCCAATCACCCCAAAGACCATGGACCTCAGCCCTCCCTCCTTTCCCCTTGCCCCCTCCTCTCCCCTTCGCAAACTCTTTCCCTATCCCTTCCTCCCTTCCTCTACCTCTCCTCCCTCTCTCCTCCCCACTCTCCCTCCTTGTTCTCCTTCTCCTTACCCTAGTTGTCTGCCTCTGTGCCCCGTGACCCGGCCTCACCTGTTGGGGTGCTGGATGCAGTAGCTGGCTGCCAGGTAGCCACCCAGACTGTGCCCGAGTAGGATCATGGCGGGCAGGCCCAGCTGCTCCCTCCACTCCTCGATGGAGCGCACAAACTCAGCCTCCACTGCCTCGGGCTCGGCAGGGAAGCTGGGGCGGGAGCTGCGGCCGAAGCCCAGCAGGTCGAAGGCGAACAGCCGGCGCCGGCAGCTCAGCCGCTCCAGGTTCTGGATCCAGAGGCCGAGGCCTCCCCCGAAGCCGTGGACCAGCACCAGCGGGGCCTGCTCCCCCGCTGAGCCTGCAACTCGATCCAGTGACAGGGTCCAGATCTGGTGGGAGCTCGGGAGCTGCACATTGCGGCACACAGGCGGGCTCTTCAGGCCTGTGGGTTAGAGGGAAGAGGGGAGATGTGGGGAAGGGGGGAGGGGTAGGGGAAGAGGGGAGGGTAGTGGTTGGTTGTGAGCATAGGGAGATGGTGTTTTGTGGAGGGCAGGGAAAAGGAATGGCATTAAGGTGTGAACAGTTTTGGGGCAGGGTAAAGAGGGGAGGGAGGTGTTTCGATGAGGCAGAATGAGGAGGGGGTTTGAGGGTGAGAGGTGGAATTGGACGGGGAGAGGATTGGAGGGGGAGAGGTGGGATTGGACGGGGAGAGGATTGGAGGGTGAGAGGTGGGATTGGACGGGGAGAGGATTGGAGGGTGAGAGGTGGGATTGGACGGGGAGAGGATTGGAGGGTGAGAGGTGGGATTGGACGGGGAGAGGATTGGAGGGTGAGAGGTGGAATTGGACGGGGAGAGGATTGGAGGGTGAGAGGTGGAATTGGACGGGGAGAGGATTGGAGGGTGAGAGGTGGAATTGGACGGGGAGAGGATTGGAGGGTGAGAGGTGGAATTGGACGGGGAGAGGATTGGAGGGGGAGAGGTGGAATTGGACGGGGAGAGGATTGGAGGGGGAGAGGTGGAATTGGACGGGGAGAGGTGGAATTGGACGGGGAGAGGTGGAATTGGACGGGGAGAGGTGGAATTGGACGGGGAGAGGTGGAATTGGACGGGGAGAGGTGGAATTGGACGGGGAGAGGTGGAATTGGACGGGGAGAGGTGGAATTGGACGGGGAGAGGTGGAATTGGACGGGGAGAGGTGGAATTGGACGGGGAGAGGTGGAATTGGACGGGGAGAGGTGGAATTGGACGGGGAGAGGTGGAATTGGAGGGGGAGAGGATTGGAGGGGGAGAGGATTGGAGGGGGAGAGGATTGGAGGGGGAGAGGTGGAATTGGACGGGGAGAGGATTGGAGGGTGAGTGTTTTGAGGAGGGAGAGGGGATGGGAAGAAGAGAAAGATGGGAATGTTTAGAGGGGAGAAGGGGGAGAGAGAAAGGGTAGGGGATGAGTAGACGAGGGAGGGAAAGAGGTTGGTGGTGGGAAAGATATCTAGGCATCAGGCAGGATCTCACAAGCAACATTAAACCAACCACGGGATCTCTAGGCTCACCCCTCACACCTCCTACCTCCTCTACCTTCCATCTCCCTCCCCACTCTAGAGGACAAAAGGAAATCTGAGTTGTGATATTGACTAGATGTGGGGAGGACTGGGTTGTTGGGAGGGTGGTGATCACCAACGCAGCACACTGGCCAAGACATTTTGGGGAGAGATGGGAAGGTCACACTTCTTTGTCCAGTGGGGAAGATCTGAGTGCAATTTTCTGTGACAGCGGCAGTGAGGATGATTCACTGGATATATACGTGAAAGAGTGTGGTGGATTTCTGGATACACGGTGCACGGGGAGACCCAGGGAGGTGGAACTGAGACAAGGAATCAGTCATAGTTGGATTGAATGGGAGAGGAGGCCCAAGGTTTTTGTTTGGTCTAATCCTTGATACGAGAGCTGCTGGGAGTTACAGGGAAGTGGTAAATAGGTCTACTATTGTCAAGACAAAGTACACTGCAGATGCTGTGGTCAAATCAAGACGTACAAACAAGCTGGATGAACTCAGCAGATCGGGCAGCATACGGATGCCGCCTCGCGTTACTGCGGCAGTGGGAAGTCTGGGCAGAGTCCACGGGAGGGGAGGCTCATTAGCCAGGGATTGTGCTCAGGAGCTGCGAGGTAATGTTGCACCTCCTTGGAACTCTCGGAGTATTGTGTTCACTCCTGGTCATCTCATTCCTGGAAGGATGTGGAAGCTTTAGAGAAGATGTGATGGCGTTCCCTGGACAGCAGGGCATGTCAAACGAGGAAAGGCGGCACTTTTCCCTTTGGAGTGGAGGAGGATGAGAGGTGACCTGATAGATAAGATGGGAAGGGGCACTGATAGAGTGGACAGCTAGCATCTTCAATCCAGGACAGAATTGGCTCATACGAGAGGGCATCATTTTAAGGTGATTCGAAGAAAGAGTATGGTGGATGTGTCAGAGGTAGGTTTTCTATTACAGAGAGCGACAGTGTGTGGAACTGGAAGGTAGTGATACCTGAGGGACATTGATGAAAGAAAATTGCCAGGCAGAGTGGGAGGGAAGGGAAGGGTTACATTGATCGTGGAGTTGGTTGAAATATCGCCACAACATCATCTGGTGAAGGGCCGGTGTACTGAATTGTAGCGTGCATCTTGAAAACTTGGCGAGGGTCAAAGGGATCTTGGAAGCAGGAGAGGGCAAATCAGGGAAAATTTGGAAAATAATCATTGGAGGAGAGGAAATTGTTGTACTGATCGAAGTGGGATCAGCAGTGACAGGACAAACACGACAGGGAGGATCGGTGTGGTGACGGTGAGATACTTCTCCCATGTCAGAGACATCTAAAAGCAGAGAGCAGAGGATTGGGGAAGGACTGAGAGGTTTCGAGGGGATCAAAGGAAGAATTGCTTCCCTCAAGAAGTGGCCTGAGGGGTTGGTGAAGGCAGAGATTCTGGGAACAGTCGACCAGTACCTGGAACGGCCGAGGCAGACACGGCGACAGGGCAAGAGCGGGAGATGGGATTAGTGTGGGCCAGCATACTGATGTCGGGCCAAAGGGCTGGGGACATGGACACACAAAGACAGACACAGAGACACCCTTGCCCGTCCATCCTGGAAGGAGCTGCTGCTGAGTTCAGCCCAGGGAAGGATTGTGAAGTAGAAGAATTCTCCCTGGCTCAGATGATTATGTCCCTGATTCCTGAGGGCACATGGGAGGGACCACGGATGTGCTGGAGGCCATTGGCCGCTGGGAGACTGAAAGCTGTCACCTCCCACTTTTTTGTCCCTCAGGTCCCTATTATATCTTTTCCCTCTCACCTTGAACTTGTGCCGTCTGGTTTCAGACTCCCCTACCCTCGGAAAAAGATTCTACCTTATTTACGGCCCTTGCGATTGTATAAACCTCTACACAGCCACCCCTCAGCCATCTCCGCTCCAGGGAAAACAGTCCCAGCCTTATGCAGGCTCCCCAGACTCCGCAAGATATTTGCGAATCTTTTCAGCACCCTCTTCAAACTAATCACATCCTCCCCTTAGCTGGCTGAGCGGAACAGTGCACAATGTTCCAAGTGTGATCACACTGGCGACTTGTACAGCTGCAACACGATGTCCCAGCTTCTGTACTCTCTGCCCTGATGGATGATGGAAAAATGCGCCAAGCACCTTCTTCCCCACCCTGTCTACCGGTGTCTGTACATTCTGGGAAAGCCCTGGATCTCGCTCATTTACAACCCCAGCCAGAGAGCTGCTGCTTTCCACCACTCAGTGCACTGACGTCCATCCCTCCTGCAGCGACACCCCCACCCCACCCTCTTGGCAAATGGAAACCCACCACAGCCTGGGTTGAGGGGGGCTGGAGGTGGGATTCGAACTTGCTCACCTTGCAGGATCCGAGCCTCGGCCTCTCGTAGGCGAGCCATGGATGTCGGGCACCAGGCAGGCAACCAGCCGGTCAACCAGTTCCCAGTCCTGCACGGGTGTGGGGGTGTGAGAGAGAGAGGGACACAGGTAGCATTGAGTGAGGGGCTGTTGGTGGGTAGTACTGAGGTGAGAGGGGAAGGTTATTCCTACGCAGGCTCGTGTTCTAGAAGGGATTGTGGAGCTGGCGGTGGGACATGTCTGCATTGAGCAGAGGGACACATGCGGCCATACGAGGGCCAGGTGGCAGTCAAAGAGAAAGCAAGTGATTTAAAACAATGGGCGTTGGTGGTGGGAGCGAAGGGGACAGAAATGAGGGGGACACAAAGAAAATACTGGAACAACGGACAAAATAGACCTGATGAAGGCCTATAATGTCACAGTTTGGTTCCCTCCATAGATGCTGCCTGACCTGCTGACTAGCATTGTGAGTGAGAGTGAGAGTTAGTTAGTTAGTTAGTTATCCGGATACCCAGCATTTGCAGGATCTCTTGAGTTCAGAAGTGCAGGTGGGGAAAGAAAGCGAGGCTCTCCTCGTGCCTCTGAGAAAGGAAACAGGCCCTTTGGCTCATCAAACCCATACTGACCATCGATGCACCTAATAACCCTCCTTCATTGGAAACGCGAGTCCGTTTTAATATCGCCGTCCAATAAAATGTATTGTTTAGCGGCATAATTACTAGAACTTGCAAAGTAAATAAATAGTGCAGAAACAGAAAGTTCCGTCTGTTTCTCCCCACATTTCCATCATCACTCCCCCCTTCCCCAGCCTGGATTCTACCCCTATTTACACGCTGGGGGTAACAAGGCTGCCACGATAGCATAGCAGTTAGTTTAAAGCGATTACAGCCCTGTGACCCATGCTCAATTCCACCGCTCTCTTTAAGTAATTTCTCCATTCTCCCCTGTGACCATATGCATTTCCTCCGGGTTCTCTGGTTTCCTCGCGCGTTCCGAGGTTGTATGGGTTAGTAGGGTACTTAATCTTCTTCTTAAGCCCATCACCCTACTGGGGAATAGGCTGCCGGCAACAGCTCGGAGTCCTCTGCCCTGGGCCAGTCTTTCAAGGTGTAGCCCATCATGGATGCTTCCTTTCTCAGGGATGAGGTCTTCGGAGCTTATGTTGCTGTTTCTGTTGCACCGATTTTTTAAAACGGGTTGGCGTTGCCAGCCCCATGCCCAACTGGGTTGGGACCGTCCTATGGCAGAGTAGATCACGCGCCTGTAATTGGGTGGTGTGGGATCTTTGGGTCAGTAGGGCGCAACTCTCAATAAAAAATTAAAAGCATTTACAGCGACCAGTTAAACTATTCGCTGGGCCTTGGGATGAATGAGGAGACTGGATCATCTGGGGTGGGGGGAGAAGGAGTGAGGAGTTGGTCATTGGGCGGGGGGGGGTGTGGGAATGCACGTTTCTACCATGTGGTAGGCTCGTCCAGGAGTCTGGGCCACACTGGACTCGGGGTGAGCCGGCAAACTGGACATGAGATTGGCTTGGTGGAGGGAGACTCTGGGCGGTAGGGGAGGGGATGGTTGCTGTTCAGGCTGGTAGTTTGTGATCAGTGGATCGGTACTGGGTCCACTGTTGTTTGTCATCCGTGTTTGATGAGGGGACACGAGCCAGTCCTCGTAGAGGGATCAGAAGTGGAGAGAGTGAACAATTGCAAGTTCCTGGGTGCCAAGATCTCTGAGGATTGAACCTGGTCCCAACATATCAACACAGGTATAAAGAAGGCAAGCCAGCGGCTATATTTCTTTAGGAGTTTGAGGAGATTTGGTTTGCCACCTAAAATACTCGAAAATGTCCAGAGATGTACTGTGGAGAGCATTCTGACAGGCTGCATAACCATCTAGTACGAAGAGGGGAGGGGGTTGCTACTGCACAGGATCGAAAGAAGCCACAGAAAGTTGTAAAAAAGTCAGCTCCATCTTGGGTACTAGCCTCTGTAGTATCCAAGACATCTTCATGGAGCTCTGCCTCGGAAAGGTGGCGTCTATTAAGGACCCCATCACCCAGGACACGCCCTCTTCTCACTGTTGCTGTCAGGAAGGAGGTACAGAAGCCTGAAGGCACACACTCTGATTCAGGAACAGCTTCTTTTCCTCTGTCATCTGATTCCTAAAATGAACCCATGAACGCTACCTCACCTTTTTATTATTTCTGTTTTTACACTATTTTTAATTGAACTATTTAATATTCATACCTGTTTACAGTACTTCATTTTCCCCTACATTTATCAAGTATTGTATTGTACTGCTGCCGCTATGTTCACAAATTTCATCACATATGCGGGCAATATTAAACCGAATTCTGAATCTGTTAATGATTTAGAGGATGATGTGGTTTGCATGGCCAGTAAGCTTGGTGGTGTAGTGGACAGTAAAAAGGGTTTCCTAAGATTACAACTGCCTCAAGATGACCTGGGGAAGAGGGCCACGGAATGGTAGATGGAACTCACCTCAGGCAAATACAAGGTGTTGCACTTTAGTGAGGTAAACCAGGGAGAGTGGCAGGGCCCTGGGGAGTGTTGTAGAATCGATAGACTAGGAAGACAGGTACTTAGTGCCCCGAAAGGGGAGACACAGATAGACAGGGTGGCAAAGGAGGCATGGGTCAGGGCACTGAGTACAGGACCTGGACCATCATGTTGCAAATGCACTAGTTGTTGGTGAGACCACTCTTGGAGCGCAGTGTGCAGTTCTGGTCATCCTGAGCAGTCCAAATGTCTTTTTAAAGCTGTAAGTGTATGTTTGGGTGGTGGGGTGGAGATACATCTCTACCAGAGGAGGTGTAAGGCATGCCTTCCCTCCACTACCCTGCAGGTCACCCTTGGGCAAGGTGTAGCACCTGCTCAGCCCCCCCCCCCCGCCCCTCCTGACCAGGGTCACGTGAAGCCATGGGGTGGATGGTCGCATGAGCAGCGGGTGCAGGTCACAAGTCCTGGTTATGCCTCCACTGAATGTTGCCAGGCAGGCAGTATCTGAAGGGTAATGCTAATGGCTGGGGGTCACCCATCTTGTAAAGCTGCTGCCCAGAAGGCAGCAATGGGAGAGCCACTTCTGTGGAAAAATTTGCCAAGTACAATCATACGACACGGCACACAATGAACAAATGAAGTGTACCCGCCTCTACCATTTTCCCCGGCAGCTCATTCCACATACCCACCACCCTCTGTGAGGAGGAGAGCTGTCATTAGGCTGGAACGTGTGCAGAAGAATGTTCACGGGGGATTTTGCTGGGAACTTGAGAGGATTGTGTGGGTAGGCTGGGACTTTGTCTCTGTAGCAAAGGATGTGGAGGGGGATGACGCAATTGAGGTTTATTAGATTATGAGGAGCAGAGATAGGGAGGTTAGTCTTTCTTCTCAGGGTAGGGAGTCTAAAACAGGAGAACATTGGTGAGAAGGGGAAGTATTACAGAAGTTAAGTTTTTCCACACAGAGGGAGGTGGGTGTATGGAATGAGGAAGTGGTAGAGGCAGGTACACTTACAGCTTTTTAAAGACATCTGGACACAGAGGTAGGAATATGTAGACAATTTGGCCAACACGGATGAGTTCGGCTGAAGGGAACGTTTCCATACTGAATAATCCGATGGACGACAAGATTTAAGATCCCCACAGCTGATTGAATGAGGATCAGATGGGGGGGAGGGGGAGTGAGAGGAAGAGGTTTTGGCGATTGTGCATTTGTGAGGAAGAATTCCCCCCCCCCCTTCCATGTCTATAAGGAGTTAGTAGGTTTTCCCAGTGACCGCAGTCCAAAGACGTACCGTTTTAAAGGTTAATTGGTCATTATTAATTGTTTTATGCTTAGGCTAGGGTTAAATCCGGGGTTGCTGGCTCGAAGGTCCTATTCCGAACTGTATCTCAATAAATAAATTCAAAATTAAAACTGACGGACGTAGTTACTTCACTTGTGTTGGAGAAACGTAATTTACCCGGGAGTTTCCAGAACAGGGGATAAAACCACCCCAACCCCTTCAATTCCTTTTCACGAATCACTGGCACAGGTCAATCTCAAAATAAATGCAGTTACAGGAAGAGAAACAAAAGCAGGGGCTCAAACACATTCTCATGTTCCGCAAAAAAACTCTAAAGTCTCACCCACAGAGAAGACAGTTAAACAAACATTAATATTACATTATTACATGTAATATTAATATTACCCGAAAGGAAAATGACAAGGAATCGCAATAACTCTGTCCAGCAAATAAATAATAAACCGAAAACATACAGGAAGCGGGTGTGACCTCTGAACTCTCTGGCGATTGCCTTGTGTCTTCGCGTTCTGGTCGCAGTGGAAGGGAACGGGGAGGATTAATTTCGGGGGAGGTTTCAGAGAGGGCCTGTGGGGAGTGGGTTTATTGGTTCATACATTACAGGCTGACATTACATGCAGGTGCCGGAAGGAGAGGATTTAGGAATGGAGGGTGGGAAGGAAGAACTCACGCTGCCTCTGCATCATCTTCCATTCGGAGACCTTTTGATCGGAAATCCGGGCGTCGGACAGGCCGTGGAACAACAACACACAACGTTATCCAGCGACTGGAAATCGGCATCCAGTGTCAACGAAAGGAAAGGTCGGGTCACTGGGTATCAATAAATCGAACGCTCTACCGGCGAATGCAACTTTCAGACAGTCAGCTGATATTCGCCTCATGATTATTAAAGAGCGGGGCGGAGCTAGAACGCCTGTCAATTTCTGAAACAAACCGGAAATGCTTAAAATCTGAAATAAAAGCCGAAGAATTACGGGAATGCCTTCTGATCGAGGGTCTTCAACCCGTTAACCCTGCTTCTGTGTCTCTCGGTTCGGCCTGGCCTGCTGAGCCAAAGACAGGAGAGAATTAGGCCATTGAGCCCATCGAATCTGCTCCGCCATTCAATCATGGCTGATTCTTTTTTCTCACCTCCTTTACCCTATTTCCTGGCCTTCTCCCTGTAACCTTTGATGCCATGTCCAATCAGGAACCTATCGGCCTCTGCCTTAAATACACCCAATGATCTGGCCTCCAGAGCTGCACGTGGCAACAAATTCACGTGGCAATAAATTTCCCCACATCTCTGTTTTGAATAGACACCCCACTGTTCTGAGGCTGTGTCCTAGACTTTCCCACCATAGGAAACATCCTTTCCACATCTACTCTGTCCAGGCCTTTCAACATTCAAAAGGTTTCAATGAGATTCCCCCCTCATCCTTCTGAATTCCAGCAAGTACAGACACAGAGCCATCAAACGTTCCTTGTATGATAACCCTTTCATTCCTGGAATCAACTTTGTGAATCTCCTCTGCACCCTGTCCAATGCCAACACATCTTTTCCAAGATGAGGGGCCCAAAACTGTTCACAATACGCAAGGTGAGGCCTCACCAGTGTCTTATAAAGCCTCAGCATCACATCCCTGCTCTTGTATTGTAGACCTCTTGAAATGAACGCTAACATTGTATTTGCCTTCCTCACCACTGAATCAACCTGCCAGTTAACATTCGGGGTGTTCTACACAAGGACTCCCAAGTCCCATTTTTATCTCAGGTTTTTGGATTTTCTCCCCGTTTAGAAAATAAACATTTATTTCTAGTACCAAAGTGCCTGGCCATACATTTTCCAACATTATATTTCATTTGCCACTTTCTTGCCCATTCTCCTAATCTGTCTAAGTCCTTCTGATTCCTACCTGTTTCCTCAACACTACCTGCCCCTCCACCAATCTTTGTATCACCTGCAAACTTGACAACAAAGCCATCTATTCCATCATCCAAATACTTTATAAACAGCATAAAAAGAAGTGGTTGCAAAACTGACCCCTGTGGAACGCCACTAGTCACTGGCAGCCAACCGGGCAAGGATCCTTTTATTCCCACTTGCTGCCTTCTTCCAATCAGCCAATGCTCTAACCATGTTAATAACTTTCCTGTAATATCACAGGCTTTTAAGTTGGTAAGCAGCCTCTTCTGTGGCACCTTGTTAAAGGCCTTCTGAAAGGCCAAATATACAGTATCCACTGCATCCCCTTTATGTATCCAACTTATAATTCCCCCGAAAAGAATTCCAACAGGTTTATCAGGCAGGATTTTCCCTGATGGAAACAAAGTTGACTTTGTCCTATCTTGTCCTGTGTCACCAAGTACTCCATCATCTCATCCTTAACAATTGATTCTAATATCTTCCCAACCACTGAGGTCAGGCTAACTGGTCTATAATTTCCTTCTGCTGCCTTCCTCCTTTTTTTAAAGAGTGGCGTGACATTTGCAGTTTTCCAGTCCTCTGGCACCATGCCAGAGTCCAATGATTTTTGAGAGATCATTTCTAATGTCACCACAATCTCTAACGCTATCTCTTTCAGAACCCATGGGTGCAGTTCATCTGGTGTGGGTGACTTATGTACCTCTAAGCTTTTCAGCTTTTTGAGCACCTTCCCCCTTGTAATAGTAACTGTACCCACTTCTTTTCCTTCGCATACCACAACATCAGGCATACTTCTAGTGTCTTGCACGTTGAAGACTGATGCAAAATTCCCATTTAGTTCATCTGTCATCTCTTTGTCCAACATCATTATTTCTCCTGCCTCATTTTCCAGCAGTTCTATATCCATTCTCATCTCTCTTTTAATTTTCAGATACTTGAAAAAGCTTTTACTATCCACTCTGATATTATTTGCTAGTTTGATTTCATATTTCGGCTTTTCCCTTCTAATGATTCTTTTAGTTGCTCTCTGTAGGTTTTTAGAAATTTCCCAAACCTTTATCTTCCCACTAATTTATGCTTTGTTGTATGCCCTCTCTTGTTTTTACATTAGCCCTGACTTCCCTCGTCAGCCACAGTTGTACTATTTTGCTATTTGAGTATTTCTTCATTTTTGTAATACACATGTCCCGCACCTTCCTCATTTTTTCTCAGAAATGTACGCCATTGCTACCCTGCTGACATTCCTGCCAACGGCTCCTTCCAATTTATTTTGGCCAACTCCTCTGTCATACCATTGTAGTTTCCCTTTCTCCACAGAAATACTGCGAGGTCTGTCTTTACTTTCTCCCTTTCAAATTTCAAGTTGAGCTCAATCATTTTGTGATCACTGGTTCCGAAGGGTTCTTTTACCTTGAGCTCGCTAGTCCGCTCCAGTTCATTACATAACACCCAATCCAGTATAGCTGATCCCCTAGTAGGTTCAATGACAAACTGCTCTAGAAAGCCACCTCTTAGGCATTTAACAAACCCACTCTCTTGAGATCCATTACCAACCTGTATTTCCCAATCGACCTGCATGTTGAAATCTCCCATGACTATCCTAACGTTGCCCTTTTGACGCACCTTTTCTATGTCCTGTTGTAATCTGTGGCCCACCTCCCAGCCATTGTTGGGAGGCCTGTATATAACTGCCATCAGGGTCCTTTCACCCTTGCAGTTTCTTAACTCAACCCACAAGGATTCAACATCTTCTGACCCTAATGTCACATCTTCTGATTTGATGCCATTCTTTGCTAGTAGAGCCATGCCTCCCCCTCTGCCTACCTTCCTATCCCTACGATACAAGGTGTAACCTTGGACATTCAACTGCTAACTACAACCATCCTTCAGCCACGATTCAGTGATGAGGAGAAAGAGGAGCGATTACTGGTAATCTATACCTGGTAGCATACCTGGTAATCTATAATAGTGCAACAAGATCATCCGCCTTATTTCTTATACTCCGTACATTGAGATACAACACTTTCGGTACTGTATTTGCTACCCTCTTTGATTTTGCATCCCTAATGTGCTGATATTCACCCTGTTGGCTGCAACTATGTCCCATCACCTGCCTACTCTTCCTGACAGTCTGACTGTATGCTATCTTTACCTTTTTACCATCCGTCCTTTCCTGAGTCCCATCACTCCGGTTCCCACCCCACTGCCAAATTAATTTAAACTCTCTCCAACAGCTTTAACATACCTGCCCACAAGACTATTGGTCCCCCTCCGGTTCAAGTGCAACCCATCACTTTTGAACAGGTCACACCTCCCCCAGAAGAGATCCCAATGATCCAACGATCTGAAGCCCTGCCCGCTGCACCAGCTTCTCAGCCACACATTTATCTGCCAAATCATCCAGTTTCTACCCTCACGGGTGTCTGGTAGTAATCTAGAATTTACTATCCTGGAGGTTCTGCTTTCCACCTAATTCTCTAAAATCACTTTTTAGGACTTCTTTCCTTTTCCTTCCTATGTCACTGGTACCAATATATACCAAGACATCTGGCTGCTCTACCTCCCTCTCCAAAATGTTGTGGACGTGATCTGAGATGTCCCTGCCCCTCACACCTGGGAGGCAACGTACCATCCAGGTGTCCCGTTCATGCCCACAAATCTCCTGTCCATTCCCCTCACTATTGAGTCCAAGGATTCATGATCCTCTGGCTAAAGAAATTTCTCCTCGTCTCTGTTCCAAAGGGACATCCTTCTATTTTGAGGCTATGCTGTTTGGACGTAGACCCTCCCACTGTTGGAAACATCCTCCCTATGCTCACTCGATCTCGGTATTCCAATATTTATTAGGTTTCAGTGAGATCCCCCTCATGCTTCTAAACTCCAATGAATACAGGGTCAGACCTACCAAACGCTTCTCATACGTTACCCCTTTCATTCCTAGGATCATTCTCCAAAATTTTATCTGCAACTTCTCCTGAGCCAGAACATTCATAGATGTGGAGCCCAAAACTACTCACAATATTCCAAAGGCAGGAATTGAAAGGTTGGGCACGTTTGGACTAATGTTCTGAATTGCATCTATTTCAAGGTAAGGAGTACCGTAGGCAAGGCAAATGAGCTTGGAGCATGGAATTACGACATTGTAGCCATTGCAGGAGGGGGCAGGTCCGGGAGAACATTCCAGGATTCCATTGTTTTGGCCGCAATAGAGTGACAGGGATTAAAGGGGGAGAGGTTGCAGTACTAGTCAGGGAAAATAGCACAGCAGTGCTCAGACAAGACAGACTCATCTATCGAGGCTGTACAGGTGGAACCAATGAATAAGATGGGTTTGTCTATGTTAATGGGAATATCGTATAGACCTCCCTATATTCAGTGGGATTTTACAAAGCTCATTTGTAGGGGGATAACAAATAGCTGCATAAAAGGTTGTGATTGTAGGTGATTTTAACTTTCCAGATATTCACAGGGACTCCCATAATGAAAAAAGGACTGGATGGGGTAGAATGTGTCAAATGTCTTCAGGAGTTTTCTTAATCCATATAAAGGTCCCAACTAGAGACTGCATGATCCTGGATCGGTATTAGTGAATGAGAAGGGCAGGTGACAGAATCATGTGTAGGGGAAGACTTTGCATTTAATGATCATAATTCCATTAGCTTCAATATAGTTATGGAGAAGGATAGGACTGGTCCTCAGGTTGAGATTCTAAGTTGGAGAAAGGATCTGGCAGGTGTGGATTAGGATAGTCTGTTTTCTGGCAATTGGATGCTTGGTAAGTTCAAGACCTTCAAAATGATTGAGAATACAGATTTTGTACACTCCTGTTGGGATAAAAGGCAAGGGTAACAGGTTTAGGAAACCTTAGCTTTCTGGGGATATTGAGGCCCTGGTTAAGAAAAAGGAGGTACACAGCAGGTATAAGCAGTAAGGAACTTAAAGAGTATAAGAAATTAAGAGATGGAAATCAAGAGGGCTAAAAGAAAGCATGGGGCTTTTCCAGCAGACAAGGTGAAGGAGAATTCCAAAAGTTTCTACAGAAATACAGACAGACAGACAGACATACTTTATTGATCCTGAGGGAAATTGGGTTAAGAGCAAAAGAATTAAGTGATAAAAGTTTGTACATTTATTATCAAAGTATGCATTGAAATTTCTTGCCTTATAGACTGCCAAAAAATGAGAAACCATTTAGAACCCATTAGCAAAACAGAGACTGTCAGAGAAGAAAAAGCAGAGACAAAAAAACAAAACATGTAAGCAATAAAAGTAAGCAAATAACATCCAGATCCACAGTTCATGAAAATGAGTCTGCAGACCTGAAGCCAGGCATCAGGGCAGATGATTCAGGAACCCGTTAGTTGCAGGCGACTGCCTCATTTTAGCATAGACACAAGTAGACCTCCCAGGACAGTGAGCTGAACTGTCCGTCCCTTGCCTCCAGCCCCGACACCCTGACCTTTTCAACCTGTCCAAATGCTGGTTCATTGCTACCTCTTGGATCCAGGCCCTGCTGCTTCAATACGCTCTCAGGCCTGAGCCCCACCACTTCGATTCGGCCCGTACCCGACCTTTCCAATTCTGCCCTGTGCTTAAATCGATCAAACCTTGGATCTTTCCTCGCTCTATGGTTCAGGCTCCCCCTCAACTCTGCTCGCTTCATTTAAGTTCTGCTCCAGCGATGGCCAAACTTTGGCTCGTGCCAGGTTCTCTGGCCTGGACCCCTCTGTCTCAATTTGGCCCATACACAGCATGCCACAACCATCCTGCACCCCTGAGATTTCAGTTCACACCAACCACAAAAATGCCAGGTGTACAAGTGGTTCAAAAGCTTTGTTCCGAAAGGCTATTGATTGCAGTGATCAATCGTCCACCAGAAGTGTGATTAATAAAGTTATTTTCTTTGCGCCTGGCAAGTACTTGCTGAGCTTCACCACTGCTATTTGAAAATGAGAAACTGGTCCACTTGAAGATCAACATGCTTATCAACAAATGGAGCCAGATAGAAATGAGGAGATCTTAAATGGAATTTTGGAATCAGTATTCACTCATTTACTCAGGAGATGGACACAGAAGTCTATAGAACTAAGGCTAAACAGTATGGACTGCATCCAGATTACAGAACAGGAGGTTCTTGCTGACTTGTGGCAAAATAGGTGGATAAGTTGCTGGGGCCTGACAAGGCGTGGCCTTGGACCATTTGGGAGTCTAGTGCAGACATATCAGGGGCCTTGACAGAGGTAATTGAAATGTCTTTAGCCACAGCTGAGGTGCTAGAGTACAGGGGATTAGCTAATGCTATTCTGTTGTTCAAGAAAGGCTCCAAGTATAGCCAGGAAATTATACTCCGGAGAGCCTGACATCAGTAGTGGGTAAATTATTGGTAGGTATTCCAAGAGACTGGATATATAAATATTTGGGTAGATGGAGCCTGATTAAGCCTGATGGAGACAGTCAACATGGCTTTGTGTGTGGTAGATCATGTCTAATCAATGTTATAGTGTTTTTTGAGGAGGTTAACAGGAAAATTGATGAAGGAATGTAAGTGGATGTTGTCTACATGGACTTAGCAAGGCCTTTGACAAAGTCCCGCACAGTAGATTGGTCCGGAAGTTCAGTTGCTCAGCATTCACGATAAGGTAGTAAACTGGAATCGACATTGGTTTGTGGGAGAAGCCAGAGAGAGGAGCTAGATGGTTACCTCTCTAATGGAGGCCTCTGACAATTGGTTTGTCATGGGGATCCATGCTATGTCTGTTGATGTTTGTCATTTGTATTAATGATTTTGATTACAATGTGATAAACTGTATCAGCAAATTTGCTGATGACACCAAGTTGGGCTGTAATAGACAGCGAGGAAGGCTATCAAAGCTTGCAGTTAGACCTGAACTAGCTGGAGAAATGGGATGAAGGATGCGGATGGAATTTTATGCAGACAAGAGTGAGGACAAATTGGGGTAGGGCTTAATAGTAGGACACTGAAGAGTGTGGCAGAACAAAGGGATCTGGGAATACAGATCCATAACTGCCAGAAGGTGGTGACACTGCTAGACAGGATCATAAAGAGAGCTTTTGGCACATTGGCCTTCACAAATCAAAGTATTAAGTACAGGAGTTGGGATGTTACGTTAAAGTTCTATAAGATGTTGTTGAGGCTAAATTTGGAGTATTGTTTGCAATTCTGGTCAACTGCCTACAGGAAAGATAACAATAATATTGAAATAGTACAAAGAACATTTAGAAGGAAGTTTCTGGGACTCGAGGGCCTAACATAGGGAAATTTTGAATAGATTAGGACTTTTATCCTCTGGGGAATGAGGGGGAATTTGATACAGAATTATGAGTGGTATTATAATGATAAATGCAAACAGTCTTTTTTCATTGTAGTTGTGTGAAACTAGAAGGTAGGGGTGAAAGGTGAAATATTTTAAGGGAACCTGAGTAGAAACTTCTTCAGTCAGAGGGTGTTGTTATTGTGGAACAAACTGCCAGTGGAAGTGGTGGGTGTGGGTTCGGTCACAACGTTTAAGAGAAATTTGGGTAGGCATGTGGACTATGGTCCAGGAGCAGGTCAATGGCACTAGACAGAGTAACAGATTGGGACGGACTAGATGGGCTCAGGGCCTGCTTCTGTGCTGTAGTGCTCTACGACTCTGAATGTGGTATGCAAAATGACTTCTAAGATCTCAGCATTACATCGCTGCTTTAATATTCTAGTCTTCTCAAAGTGATTGCTAACTTTGCTTTTGCCTTCCTTACCACCGACTCAACCTGCACGGTGACTTTTAGGGAAAGCTGCACTGGGACTTAAGTCCCTTTGCTCTACTGATTCCTGTTCCTATTTTCTTGTGCTTTTGAGATTTGGACAGTCTGTGGTCCACGCACAGCAAGTTCAACATTTTTAGTGTTTTCTGTTTAGATTACCCTTTAGCATTTCCTGTTTTCAGTCTGATTTGTTTGGGATGAGTTTGGAAAGGCACATGATTTAGATACTTGCGACATTGTGAGAGAAGAGAGCATTGTCCGTAAGTGTGCAGCGAGGCTGATGGAGTAAACTGCAGGCAGCCAAGATGGCACGCAATTTAATCCAAAAATATTTAAAATATGTAAACAAAACTGCAAGTCCGGCTGTGAAATAGCCACGGATTGGGGCTTTCCTGCACTCAAATCAAGTCTGTGTTTGTTGTCACAGCTATATGTGCACAGGGCTTAAACGCCATGGAAGTTAGTTTGTAGAGCGGCAGAACCAGTCAAGTTTATTGCCATGTGTCACAAGTACATGAGTGTACAGGTGCAATGAAAGATTTATTTGCAGCAGCATTACAGACTCATAGCATCATATAAGCAGCAATTGCACAGAAAACATAAATTGTACACAGTTTTTTTCTACAAGAAGAACGTGATAAGGACAAAAGAGACGGGTTTACTGCAAAGTGATTAAAATGATCGTGTTGCTCTACCGAGGCACCGATTGATTTCGTTTATTATTGTCACAAGTACCAAGATGCAGTAAAAAGCTCGTCATTATCAAAATAAAATCATTACCGATACATTGAGGCGGAGTGAGGTAAAACAACAAAAGTGCCGAATAAAGTGCAAAACGCTGTCGAAAAGTGCAACGCAGATAAGTGATGAAGTGCAAGATCATTAGATTGTGAGACTAAGACTCCATCTTATCATACAAGAGGTCCATTTATGAGTCTGATGAGAGTGGGATCGGAGCTGTTCTTGAGCCCGGTGCTATGTGCTTTCAGGCTTTTGTACCTTTTGTCCATTGGGAGAGGGGAAAATGCCCAGTGTAGGTGAGGTCTTTGAATATGCTGGCTACTTTACTGAGCCAGCGAGAAGCATAGACATTATGAGGATTCTGTTGATTGGTCAATGGTGGAAGTAGATGTTCTTGAAGCTGGTAATGTGAGACTTCAGCCTTCTGTACCTCCTGCCTGACCGTAGCTGTGAAGACATGGTGTGGCCCAAATGGTGCGATAGTTGATGTTGCCTTCTTGAGATAGCACCTCATTGTAGATATTGCCGATGGTGGGGAGGGACGTGCTGATGGGGTATTGGGCTGATTTCAGTCCAAGGTTGAGTTTGGGTTTATCAGGTTAGTTCGGCAACCTGATGACACTAGGGAGGACGTTAATGTTGAATCTTAAAGTGTGGGGCTTCATGTCTCCTATGTCTCCTGCCTGATAGCAGTGTTGAGAAGATGGCATGGTCTTGGTAGTCGGGGTCCCTGATGATGGAGGTCACCTTCCTGAGTCATCATCTCTCGCAGATGCCCTTGATCACGGGGAGAGCTGATCGTAGTGGAACTGGCCGAGTCCACTACTCCCCGTAGACTCTGGCATTCTTCTGCATTGGAATTTCCATGTCAGGCCGTGATGCAGCCAGTCAGGATGCCTCCCATTGCACACCTGTAAAATTTTGTCAGAGCCTCTAGTGATGTTCTATATCTCTATAAACTTGTAAGGAAGTCGAGCCAAGATATGGCTGCATCTGGATGCTGGGCGCAGGATAGGTCCTTTGAGACTTTGACTCCTTGGAACTTGAAGCTGCTCACCCTTTGCACTGCCGACTCTTCAGTGAGGACTCCTGTGTGTTCACCATCGAAGGGGCTGAATGACCCTTTTCCATGCTGTGTGTGGAGTTCTCCCATTAACTCATTCTCAGTTTCCATAAAGTAGGCAGCTCATGAGATTGATAGAACATTGAATAGTACAGCTCAGCACAAGCCCTTTGGCCCACAATGTCATCCCAATCTAAAAAACCATGACAAATCCAAAACTTCCTTCCTACGTAGTCCATAGCTCTCCATTTCCTTACTTTCACGTGCCCATCTAAGAGTCTCTTGAATGCCCCTATTGTTTTAGCCCCAACAACCATGCCTGGTGGTGCATTCCAGTCACCCTCGACTCTCTGTGTGAAAAGCCTACTTCTGACATCTCCCCTAAACTTTCCTCCACTCACCTTAAATGTATGTTTCAATAGGTAAATTGAATGTCAGAGAAATGTATGCAATATACATCCTGAAATTCTTTTTCTTCGCAAACATCCACAAAAACAGCCAGGTGCCCCAAAGAATGAATGACAGTTAGATGTTAGAAACCCAAAGCCCACCCCCCACAGCTCTCCCCTTCCATGCATGAGTAGCAGCAAAGCAATGACACCCCCTCTCCCACCAGGAAAAAAGCATCAACACCCCCTACCAGCACTCAAGCGTGCAGCAAAGCATCAATAAAGACACAGACTTGCAGTACCCCAAAGACTAATCTTTCATCTAGTAATCTGACATACCACAGGCTCTCTCTCTCCCTGATAAGGGAAAATGTGGTGTCCCCGTTTCACAGCGAGAAGGGAGACATAACTAAACAACTCGCTGATTTATGGTGGTAAAAGTCTGTTGTATCGCTTTTTCCGAGCAGTGTGCCCAAAGAACTTGAGTCCCTGGGGCCAGCAGCCAACTGGCTGCTTTCAATCTTCCGTGTAGTCCCATGACATGTCAGGTGGCAGCATCGGCCTAGAATCTGCCCACCTGCAGAGTCATGAAAATCTGGCACCCTGGAGAATCTTCCAGGCTGCGTCCTTGGCATATCGACAAGTGGCCGGTCTCGAGGCCCTGAGAGCGGGTCCCCTTTCCACAAAGAACTGAAGTCAGCGTGTAACTCCAGGTCAGGGTCTTCGAAAGAGGCATCAAAGATAGTAATAAAGCTGTTTACGAAGATGCAAGCAAAGGAGTCGCTGTTAGGCGTCATCGTCCTCCTAAGCTCCACCCAATACCAGATGTCTTCTGGTATTGGCCATTGCTGCCCTTGGGAAAAGGCATGAGCTGTCAACTTCTATGCCTTTTACAATAAATCTTACAACACCTCTGCCAAGTTGTCTCCCATCTTCCGTTGCTCCAAAGAGGAATGCTCTAGCTCGTTCACCCTTTCCTCGTAAGGCACGCTCTGTAATCCAGGCAGCATCTCCTCTGCTAATTCTCTAAAGCTTCCTGGTGCTTCAGTACGACCAGTACTGAACCACAATATTTCATGTGAGGTCCAACTGGAGTTCTATAGAGCAGCAACATCACCTCATGCCTTTCAGTCTCAATCCCTTGTGCAGAAGCTTCGTGTGATCAATGGACCCCCTACCAAGAATCCTGCCACTAACCTTATATTCAGCTTTTAAGATTGGTTTTTGAACACGTTCCAGTCATCTTTGAAGGGTCTGTGGTGGAAACAGTGACCAGTTTCAAGTAATGGGTTAACATTGTTTGTAGTCTCACAGAGCATGAAAACAAGCCATTCAGCCCATCAAAACCACCCTGACCATCAATGACCTACTTACACTATTTCTACATATCACCATTCAATAAAATTCTCTCCACATTATCATCATTACCACAGATTCCACCCCTCTGGGACAATTTGCAGTGGGCAATTAACCCACCACCTGCAAATCTGTGCGATGTGGAGGGAACAGCAGTACCCAGGGGAAATCCAGGCAGTCACAGGGAAACTGTGCAAACTGCACGTGTAGACAGCAGCCAAGGCCAGGATCGAACCTGAGTCTGTCGTGCTGTGAGATAGCATCACTAACAGCTGTATTATAGAAATACTGACTGATTGTGATGTATTTACTTTAGATTTTTTTCTGAATGAAGTACATTTTGAATATATATTTTAAACCCTTTGTTTAAAACATGCAGATATTATGGTAAAAAGGTCACATTTTACAAAATTAATTAGAAGTTACAATTCTGCAAAATTATGGGATGGGTATATCTACTGAGCTGCCAGAAGAAGTGGTTCAGGCAAGTACACTTTTAACATTTCAAAGATATTTGGATAGGCTCATGGAGAGTAAAGGTAGGTGTTGCATTTTGGGAAGCTAAACCATGGTCGGACTTTCTAGAGCACCGGTCACCAACCATTTTTGCACCGTGCACAGGTTTAATATTGACAATATTCTTGCTGACCAGCCAATGGGGCCGACGGAGGTGTTAATCACGACTGGAATATAGGTGATAAGTCAACTATAAGTCACTTATAAGTGGCTAATACACTCAATTTCACTTCTAAAAGGGTTTATCTAACAAATTTAATAATAAACACAGAACGCATATTTTTCTCGCATGAATATAGTGATAAGTCAATTATAGGTCACTTATAAGTCAATAGCATCATAACATTTTAAGTAACTCACAGCGCATATTTTCCTCATATGAACATATAAAATCATTGTAACACACCAATATTGCTCTATCAGTGGGAGCCCTGGGCTTGTTTCCCTGCAACAAGACGGTCCCATTGAGGGGCGATGGGAGACAGCAATACTTGAAGGGAGTTCCGTATGTCCAGTCTATTCCGCAATTTAGTTTTCGTGGCTCTCGGCACTTCTTTCTGCCCTGCTTGCTCATGGTTTTTCCACTCAAAAAACTCAACGGGTTTGTCTTTAAGTGCAGGGTGCTTGGACTCAATGTGTCGAAGCAGGTTTGAGGGTTTCATTGCCTCATTAGACAACCTCCGGGCTCGAACTCCAGCCTCCCACCCGCCCGCTGCCAGACGCCTTGACCAGGTGCGACTGGTCATGGGTGGGGTGAGAGAACAAGATGAGGGCCGGAGGTCCCGTGCCGGAGCCACGGCGGTTGTAGTCTGCAGAGGGCGACCGACCGAGCGAGGAGGAGTACAACAGAGCACGCGCCTGCCCCCCTTGTAGGTAGGTAGGATCTATTGGCCGACAAAAGTTCTTTGCATTGACAGAATGTGCAGGGGCGGGTGACCCACAAGTGTCTCCATACATTATGACATGCAAACATCGCATGTCACAATGCTCTGCAGAACAAAACAGAATACAGCAAGGAACAAAATTATACCATCAAAAACCCCCTTTCCTCTAGCCCACGTACACGGACAGTCCTCCAACCACAGGACGGGCCTCCGGCTCTCCAGTCTCTAGTGTCCCAGCTTCATCCTTTGGGCTTCGTTCTTCAGTATTGACCCGGACTGGTTGATGATGCCTCAAATTCTGGGCTCAGTGTCCCACCAATGCTTGTGTCTCCAGATCCGGGACAGCCTGGCATCCAAAGAAGGCCTTTGTCACTCGTCAGCATCGCTTGCCTTCGAGTGTGGAGCGGGCTAAGTAACCTTTACCAAGTAACTGTTAATTCAGTGCCTGGCTATTACAGAGTCGGACATCTAGGAACAAGGGCGTTTGGTCCATTGTGTACACAGTCACCAGTATTAATCTCATCATCCAGCTTCCCCTCCATCTCATTGTCCACACTTCTTGCTGCAGCCAGCATAATCAAAGACTCCACTCACAGTGGCCGCGCTCTCTTCTCCCCTGTCCCATGAGACAGAAACTACATGTTCCACCAGGCGTACCAGCAGCTTCTACAGTGCTGTTACAAGACTGTTGAACAGCAAGCTTGGGTGATAAGATAGACTCTTGGCTTCACAATCTACTTCATATTGTCTGTCTGCTTCTGCACCTTCTTTGTCACACGGTATTCTGCATTCTGTTGGTGTTTTCCCTTGAGGCGCACTGTGATAATGAAATCATCTGTATAGATGGCATGCAAAATAAGGTTCTCTGTACGGTGGTACATGGGACAATTATAAACCAATTTACCAACTTAATCTACATTTATCTTACTAGACCTATAACCTGACTCGCTGATTCAAATGCTGGTCTAGATATTTCTTCACTGCCATTAGTGACTCTCCTTCCATTGATCTCTCAGGCAGTGTCTCCAGGTCATCACCACTCTAGCTGAAGACATTTTCCCTCACATCCCCTCTAAATTTCGTACCCTTAACCCTAAATATATGTTCTCAGGGTTTACCTATTTCTGATAAGGCGAAAACGTTTCCTGCACTCTGTCCTTTCTACACTCCGCGTAATTTTATATTCTTTAATTACGCCCGCTCTTCAGCCTCTGCTCCAGGAGAAGCAGAGCCAGCCCTTCCAATCTCTCTTCATCCTAGACAACACTTTGGTGAATTTCACCTGCATCCTATCAGAATAAGAATCACATTTATCATCACTGTCTTGTATGATGTGAAAGACACTAGCAGAAAACGTGGTTAAGAAGGAACATGGCCTTCATGATTCAGTGCACTGAACATGAGAGCAGGAAGGTTTGCTGCAGTGTTATGAAATATTGCTGGCATACCCTGTGCCTACTAGTCCCCCAGTCTTCCAGTGCTGACAACGTACTCATGAGTCTTTTTCTCACCCTTATCCTTCCTGAAACTGAGCAATCGGAACTGTACCCAATACTCAGATGTGGTCTCACCTGTACAGCTGTAACATAAAGTCCCAACTCCTGTACTCGGTGCACTGACTGATGAAGGGCAGAGTGCCAAACACTCTCTTCCCCACCCTGTCTTCCTGTGACTCCACTTTCAGGGAGCTATGTCCCTGTGTCCCCAGGTCTCCCAAATCTACAATACAAGCCAGTGTCCTCCCATTTACAGTGCAGGTCCTGCCATGGTTTAACTGACAAAATGCATTGCTTTGCACTTGTTTAAGAGAAATTCCATCTGTCTTTCCTGTATTTATCAACCTCCTTTCTGGAGGCTACAGTGGACCCTGCCTCCACCACATCTGCACTCAGCACCCCACAAACCCTCCTCACACTCTGCTTCAGCAGATTTTCCAGGTATCCCTATTGATTCTCTCGTATCACTGTTTCTAAAGCAATGACAGCAGGGATCTTGAAATGAATGTGAGTGATGACCTATTACAACTTTACAAAAATCAAGAGAACTGCTGAAGAGGCGAATGGCCAGCCTATTCTCCACAGGGGTAAGGGAATCTAAAATGAGGAATGATATAATGACCTATTATAACCAAACCGATTGCCGCTGCAGGTGACCCCCACGGATTTGTTATACTTTCACGGTGCACCCAATAGTCAGCTCCAATAATGATGTTCCAAAAGTCAAAGATGTGTATTCGATCCTTTGTTAGCAATTAGCAAGCACACAATCTTGAAGCAATGAAATGAAAGCATACCCAAGTGCAAGTTAAGCATAATTGAGCAGTCGACATTCGTCGGCCCCCAGCTACATACTGAACAAAGGAGAGCACAGATAGGTACTCATTCCCTTTGCTTTTACCACGCACCAATCATAGCGAACATAGTGAACTCACAGCACAGAACACGATGCCGACTGAAAACCGATAACACACACACACAATGCTGGAGGAATGCAGTAGGCCGAGCAGCATCTATGTAAAAGAGTACAGTCGACGTTTCGGGCCAAAATCCTCCAGCATTTTGTGTGTGTTGCTCGAGAGCAGATACATGGCTCTTACAAGTCAGAAGGGAAAGATTTAAAGAAGCAATACTTTCATAAGATCAAAGGAATGAGCTGTCAGAGGAAGTGGCAGAGGCAGGAGTCAATACAATGCTTAAGAGGTATTTAGACAGATACATGGATTCAAAAGGTTTCGTAGTGGGAGATGGCATAACCACGGGGAAATGGGACTAGCTCAGGTAGATACTTTGGTCAGCATAGACTAGCTGGGCTGAAGGGCCTCTTGCCACACTGTACAGTTCTTTGACTGAGTGACTGACCCCAGCAAACATATATGACATGGGAATGAGAGAACCTCTAACCCTGTTAAAGTAGCTGCCACTCCCAAATATTCTCAATGAAATCTGGGTCACTGAGATAAGACAAAAACAAACAAACACACACACACACACACACACACACACACACACACACACACACACACACACACACACACACACACACACACACACACACACACACACACACACACACACACACACACACAATCACCAATTAACTGGACTCTGAAAACGCACTCATTCCTCAATCATACTTTATTCTACTTGTGCACAAGGTGAACAGCATGGCCTTTGTCACCACTCTGTTCTCAATTCTGAACGGAGAAGATGCTATATTTATACAGACTAGACTATATTGACCATTTAGTAATTTTACCATTGACCATTTGAATTTGTTACTTCCAAGATGAATTACCATTCACAATGCAGGTTTTAAAAGACAGTGGAAGCTGCAAGATAACACTGATGATACTTTGAAGTTAGTAAAGCAATTGTCCTTTAGTGGGTGTGTGATCTTTTAACCCGAGTTACATTAATATCTCATCGCCAGTCGGCAAAAAGGCTCTAGCGCCCCCTGCTGTGCAAAGGGAAGCTATGCACTTCAAAAACTTCTGACTCTGTTGCCTGCACTGTGTTGTATCTGCAACCTATCATTGCTTGGACTTTATGTCCACCCTTGCCATGCACACACACACACACACACACACATACACACACACACACACACACACACACACACACACACACACACACACACACACACACTGCCCTTGAATATAAAATATCATTATTCTCACATGAAGGTAAATGTAAGAACTTCCTCACCGAACCCCTAAGGACCTCTGGTTCCAGAAAGTGGAGAACAAGCAATCTCCACTCAGACAGTTCCAGAGGTCGGGATTGAACCCAGGTCACTGGAGCTGCAAGGCAGCATTTCCATCCACTGCAGCAAAGTGCTACCCCTTCTTCTCATGCATTTCCTTCTGTTCTAGTCTTCCAGCAAAGGCAGGCTTGTCCCAGGAGGATGAGCATAAATGAGGAACTGTGTAGTATACCCAGTCTAAATCTATCATGTTACATCCTGGGGACTTAGCTGGAGTGACGGGATGCCTCAAGTTCCCCAGAAGGCCCAATGCTGAAGCCCACTGGGCGGATGCTCCGGAGGATCAGAAAGAATAGTCACGCTTATCTGATGGAGTGCTGGTGAGAACTGAACTGCCAAAGTTTTCTGTAAAAGCAGTGTGCCCTGCTGGTAAGAGTGTTTTGGCTTCAGCTAAAGACAAAGAGCCAATGTAGGGTTGCTGTGTCAGCTTATCAAGATTGTGGGAGGTAGAGAGCATTCTAGGGAGCAGGGTAGGAAGAGATTTCTGAAGGATAGTAGTCTGGATTGGGGCCCTTTGGGCAGGAGTTGCGGACTGGGGTAGATGGGAAGATACTGCAGAATGCCGATGGAAGGAGAGCCCCACTGCAAGAAGTGCTTTGTGCAGATGAATGGCACCAAGGATGAAGGACCAATAATTCTGACAGAGCCAGTTCATTTGAAATGGTCTTTGAGGGAAATGCAGACTGTGGTGGAAATGCAGACTGTGGTGGGTTTTGTCACGCAGACCATGGATCCAGTGCATCAGTAAAGCAATACACCACTGACTACTCCAGAAATGAGCTCCAATGTTCATGTGCACATTGGACTGGTTTGAACTGTAATGGTTCCTTTTATTCTTCTTTTTTCTGTGGTAAATATACTTTATTTTAATTTTATGGGGTGTATGATCTGTCATTTCTGGGCTATCAATAACTGTGTATGGGCAGTATTTACACAGCATTTGCTCAAATCAAGGTTCCTTTAATTGGAACATACTGACACTTCTGTGTGCTTGAACCCAAAATCATAGCAATGCTAGATGTAAATTGCTTATGAAATGTGGCCTTCTCACTAATGAGTCACGTGGCTGTTAGCAGAGTTAGCTAACAAGCCAAGTTGGTGCACAAGCCCAGGTGAAAGGGTTACAACACCTTTACTAATCAAGAACTTATCAACTTCCACTTTAAATATATCCAATGGCTTGACCTCCAAAGCTATCTGCGGTAATTAATCCGACAGATTCAACACCATCATGCTAAAGAAATTCATCTCCATCTCAGTTTTAAAGGAATTTTCTAAGGCTCTGCCGGCTGGCCTTAGATTCTCCCACTACTGGAAACAACCTTCTCCACTTTCAGGGCTTTCAATATTTGATAGACTTCAATGAGATCCCCCTCACGCATCTAAAATCCAGTGAATACAAAGTTCAAAGTCAAGTTATTATCAAAGTCCATATATAGGACCATAAAATATAGTAGCAGAATTAAGCTATTTGGTCCATTGGGTCTGCTCCACCATTTCGTCATAGCTGATCCACTTTTCCTCTCAGCCCCAATCTCCTGACTTCCCCCATATTGCTTCATGTCCTGACCAATGAAGAATCTATCAACCTCTGCCTTAAATATACATAATGACTTGGCTCCCCAGCTGTCTGCAGTAATGAATTATACAGATTTACCACTCTCTGGTGAAAAAAATTCCTCCTCATCACTGTTCTAAAAGGACGCCCCTCTATTTTGAGGCCATGTCCTCTGGACTCTTCAACATATGAACCATTCTTTCCGTATCCACTCTATCAAGATCTTTCACCATTTACTATGTTTCAATTAGGTCAAACCACATTCTTCAAAATTCCAGTAAATACAGACCCAAAGCCATAAATGCTCTTCATTTGACAAGCTGTTTAATCTGGTAATCATTTTCGTGAACCTCCTTGAACTCTCTCCAGTTTCTGCACATCCTTTCTAAGAAAAGGGGCATAAAACTGCACACAATTCTCCAATTGAAGCCTGACGAGTGCTTTATAGTCTCAACATTACATCCTTGCTTTTATATTCTAGTCCTCTTGTAATGAAAGATAACATCACATTTGTCTTTCACACCACAGACCTAACCCGCAAATCAAACTGCGAATTGAATGAATCTTCTGCAAGGACTCCCAAATCCCCTTGCACCTCAAATTTTTGCATTTCCTCTCCATTTAGAAACTAGTCAACCTTTTCATTTCTTCTACCAAGGCACACTCCTGACACTATATTCATCTGTCACTTTCCCGTTCTTCCTCAAAACTATCTGCTCCTCTACCAGTCTTTGTGTCGTCTGCAAACTTTGCAACAAAGCCATCAATTCCATCATTCAAATCATTGACACAAGATGCAAAAATAATCAGTCCAATGCAGACCCCTGTAGAACACCAATGGTCACCGGCAGCCAACCAGAAAAGGCTCACTTTATTCCCACGTTTTGCCTCCTGCCAATCAGTCACTGCTTTATGCATGCTAAAATCTTTCCTGTAATACCATGGGCTCATAGCTCGTTAAGCAGCCTCATATGTGGCACCTTGTTAAAGGCCTTTGGGAAATCCAAGTACACAACATCAACTGATTCGCTTTTGTCTATCCTGCTTGTTATTTCTTCAAAGAATTCCCATGAGGAAACCATGCCGACAACAGCCTATTTTATCATGTGCCTCCAAGAACCTCGAAAACCACATCCTTAACAATCAACTCCAACATTTTTCCAACCACTGAGGTACAACTAACTAGCCTATAATTTCCTTTCTTCTGCTTTTCTCCCTTCTTGGAGTGATATTTGCAATTTTCGAGTCTTCCAGAACCATTCCAGAATCTAGTGATTCTTCAAAGATCATTGCTAGTGCCCCCACAATCTCTTCAGCTACCTCTTTCAGAACTCTAGCATGTACAACATCTGTTCCAGATGAATCACCTATCTTCAGACCTTTCAGTTTCCCAAGAACCTTCTCTCTAGTAATGGTAACTTCACACACTTTATGACCCGACACCTGGAACTTCTACCATATTGTTGGTGTCCTCCACAATGAAGACTGATGCAAAATATTTATTCAGTTCATCAGCCATTTCCTTGTCCAACATTATTACCTCATCAGCATCATTTTCCAGTGGTCTGATATCCACTTTTGCCTCTCTTTTACACTTTACGTTTCTGAAGAAACTTTTGTTATTCTCTTTAACATTATTAGCAAGCTTAATTTCATATTCCATCTTTATATTCTTAATGACATTTAAAGGTGCCTTCTGTTGGTATTTAAAAGCTTCCCAATCCCCTAACTTCCTACTTATTTTTGCTCTATAAATGCTATCTCTTTGGCTTTTATGTTGGCTTTGACTTCCCTTGTTAGCAACAGTTGTATCATCTTGCCTTTAGAATTCCTCTTCCTCTTCAGTATGTATATATCCTGTGCCTTCGAATTGCTTCCAGGGTATTCCAGCCATTGCTGCTCTTCTGTCAATGTTCTTGCCAGTGTTCTTTTCCAATCAATTCTGGCCAACTCCTCTCTCATTCCTCTGTTATTGCCTTTACTCCACTGTAATGCTGATACATCTGACTTAGCTTCTCTTTCTCAGATTTCAGGGTGAATTTGATATTATCACAATTACTTGCCCCTAAGGGTTCTTTTCCCTTGACCTTTCTAATCAATTGTGGTTCATTGCACCACTCCCAATCCAAAATAACATAGTGGGTGTAAACATGAGCTGCTCCAAAAAGCCATCTCATCGGCATTCTGGAAATTCCCGCTCTAGGAATCCTACAACAAACTGATTTTCCAAATCTGAATACTGAAATCCTCCATGATTATTGTAACATTGCCCTTTTGGCATGGATATTCTATCTCCCATTATAACTTGTAAACCACATCCTTACTACTGTTTGGGGTCTGTGTATAACTCCCTTCAGGGTCTTTTTACCCTTGCATTTAATTAGTTCTATCAACGATTCAACACCTTCCGACCCTATATCACCTCTTTCAATGATTTAATTTTATCTTCTAGCAACTGAACCATGTAACCTCCTCTACCTTTCTGACTGTCCTTTCGATGCAATGTGTATCCTCAGACATTAAGCCCTGAGCTATAACATTCTTTCAGCCATGATTCAGTGAATCTTACAACATCATACTTGTCCAACTGTAACTGTGCTGTAAGTTTATCGATCTTACTCCATATTCAGTGTGGATTCAAATATAACACCTTCAGTCTTGTATTCACCTTTTTCAATTTTGTCCATCTCTTACATTGCAAGTTGTGCTGTTGATTGTAATTTTGCTCTGTCATCAGCCTCTCCTTGCTAGGAGTCTCATTACACATTGCCTCAGTTTGTAAACCAAATACTTCATCTTCAGCATTATCATTCCAGTTTCCATTTGCCTGCCAAGTTACTTTACACCCACCTGAACTACTTCAGCCAACCTATCTGAAAGGATATTGGACCCCCTTGGGTTCAGGTGTAAACTGCCCCTTTTGTACAGGTCATCCCTTCCCCAAAAGAGATCTCAATGATCCATAAATTGGTGTCCCTACCCCTGCACCAGCTCCTCAGTCATGCATTCACCTGCCAATTCATCCTATTCTTACTCTCACTGGCACGAGGCACAGGCAGTAATCTGGAGATTACTACTCTGGAGGTACTGGTTCTCAGCTTTCTACATAGCTCTCTAAAATCTCTCTTCAGGACCTGCTCACCTTGTGTACCTATGTCCCAGTGTGTACTAAAGTTCTGGCTGCTTACCCTCGCTCATGAGAATGGCATAGACCTATCTGCAATATCCTTAATCCTGGCACCAGGGATATAACCTACTGTTTGGGCGTCTCTATCTAGTCCACAGAACCTCGTCTCTGTTCCTCTGACTAAGGAATTTCCGATCAACGGTTTAGATCTCTTCTCCTTTCTACTCTTCTGAGCCACAGCACCATACTCAGTGCCAGAGCCCCCGTCACTGTGCCACTCCATAGGGGCAACCTTCAAGAAACGCTTAAGGTGGCCGCCCCAATCGATATAGCTCTTGTGAAGATCACTGACAAATTCAATATTCACATGAGTGTGATCCCACAAAACTGTAATCTTACAATGGACATCATTACCTGAAGGCTGCTCAATAATTGCCTTATGATTATCCCCTCTGGGATACTGAATAATGTCACCTCTAGAATTTTATTGCATAGGAACTGCACCTTTGTACCTTCTGGAATACCTAAGGTTTTGTGTATGCATGTCAAGCCACCTACCCCAGTATAATACAAATTTGAATTCTCCATTTCTCCTTTGTTAGCCTGCATTACCCTTGTCCCTTGAGAAGATTTGTTTTTATTCACTGAGTTTCTCCAAGCAATGACATCATTGCCCACTTTGGAGCAAAACTATGGCCTTAGTCATGGTTCATTCCAATGCAACAAACTACATTATTTTCTTCATGTTGAATTCAACCTGTTACACACAAGAGGATTTTCTTCTCTTATTCCTAGTTTAAATCTTAAGCTATTTTAAGTCTATATTGCGGCGACCCACTTCCCAGCGCACTCGAACCGGCTCACAAAGTGGCGCGCGCCGGCATTGAGGCCGGACCCAAAAAGGGCGCCAGGCCTTCTTCACCAGCAAGGGGAAAAGCCCGCGCGCGGGACGGGACTGTGAATACGCGCCCCCTACAGCATTCCCGCCCGGGGAGGGCGGGATCAGGAAGGCTTTAAAGCGAGGCCGCGAAGTTTGAATAAATCTCTTTTGCAACTGCAACTCACCGACTGCGTGTCGTTATTTCAGCGCTGTGTGTGGCACACCGCTACAATTGGTGACCCCGACGGCCCAAACGATATTTGGACCGGAGATGAACGACGCCGCATCTGTTCATGCCGTTTCGTTGAAACTGCCAAGCTTCTGGACGCTGCGACCTCACCTATGGTTCCAGCAAGCAGAAGCCCAATTCCACATTCGGCAGATAACCTCGGATTCCACACGTTACTACTACGTGGTGAGCTCCCTCGACCAGGAGACAGCCGCCCAGGTTGAGGAGTTCATACAGTCGCCCCCGGAGGACGGCAAAAACACGGAATTCAAAGCCCTGCTCATAAGGACTTTCGGACTCTCACAGCGCGAGCGAGCTGCCCGCTTACTGCACCTGGATGGTTTGGGAGACAGACCGCCGTCGGCTTTAATGAATGAGATGTTGTCTCTGGCCGGCGGACACAAACCCTGCCTCATGTTTGAGCAGGTATTCCTGGAGCAGCTGCCCGAGGACATACGCCTGCTGCTGTCCGACGCGGATTTCAGCGACCCCCGGAAGGTGGTAACCCGGGCGGACTTGCTGTGGAACGCCAAGAAGGTGAGTGGGGCGTCCGTCGCACAGATCACCCGGTCACGCTCCCAGCAGCAAACCAGACCAGGCCCGGCAGCAGAGCCCACAAAACCCAGAAGCAGGTGTGAGAAGACCGACGTAAAATGGTGCTTCTAACCATCAGCGGTGGGGCGCAGAAGCCCACCGTTGTCGCCCGCCCTGCAAGTTCCCGGGAAACGCCAGGGCCAGCCGCCGCTGATGTCTACGGCGGCTGGCCATCGGGATAGCCTCCTGTATGTCTGGGACAAACAGTCGGGACGCCGCTTTTTGGTCGACACCGGAGCCGAGATCAGCGACTTACCTCCGACGAGTTACGACACCCGCAACAAAGAACCGGGTCCCACCCTGAGGGCCGCGAACGGCAGCACAGTGAGGACCTACGGCACCCGTACAGTGCATCTACAGTTCGGCCCCAGCCGGTTCACGTGGGACTTCACACTGGCCGCCGTAGCCCAACCGCTCCTGGGCGCGGATTTTTTGCTGGCTCACAGCCTACTGGTCGACCTGCAAGGGAAGAGACGGGTCCACGCCGAGACCTTTCATACGTTCTCCCTAGGTGAAGCCCCGTTGTCGGCACCACACCTAGACTCCATCACGCTCTCCGACAACGACTTCACCAGAGTCCTGGCGGATTTCCTATCGGTTCTGGCACCGCAGTTCACGGCAGCCATGCCCAGACACGACGTACAGTACCACATCCCGACACAAGGACCACCCCTCCACGCCCGTGCTCGAAGGCTTCCCCCGGACAAGCTCCGACTGGCGAAGAAGGAGATCAAGAGGATGGAGGAATTGGGGATCATACAGCGGTCCGACAACCCATGGGCCTCCCCACTGCACATGGTGCCCAAAGCGACAGGGGGCTGGAGACCGTGCGGCGACTACCGCAGGCTAAACGAGGCTACAACACCGGACCGCTACCCTGTGCCGCACATTCAGGACTTTGCAGCAAACCTGCACGGCACACGGATCTTCTCCAAGGTAGACCTCGTCCGGGGATACCATCAAATCCCGATGCATTCGGACGACGTCCCCAAAACGGCACTCATCACCCCGTTCGGCCTTTTCGAGTTCCTCCGCATGCCGTTCGGCCTAAAGTATACCGCACAGACGTTCCAACGATTAATGGACGCGACCTGGACTTCGCTTTCGTCTATTTGGACGACATCCTCATAGCCAGCAGCAGTCGTCCGGAGCATTTGTCCCACCTCCGTCAACTCTACGCCCGACTGAGTGAATACGGCCTGACAATCAACCCGGCCAAATGCCAGTTCGGGCTCGATACTATCGACTTCCTGGTCCTCAGGATTACTAAAGACGGGGCAACTACTCTGCCCGCTAAGTAAACGCAGTCCGCCATTTCCCCCGGCCCAACACAATCAAAGGCCTTCAGGAATTCGTGGGTATGGTGAATTTCTACCACCGCTTCCTCCCCTCAGCAGCCCGAATCATGCGCCCCCCTGTTCGCCCTAATGTCGGGTAAGGGCAAGGACATTACCTGGGACGGGGAGTCCGCCGCCGCTTTCGTTAAAACCAAAGAAGCCTTGGCAAACGCCGCGATGCTAGTGCACCCCAGAATGGACGTCCCTACCGCCCTCACAGTGGACGCATCTAACACGGCAGTCGGTGGGGTGCTGGAACAGCTCATCGAGGGTCGCTGGCAGCCCCTGGCGTTTTTCAGCAAACACCTACGACCACCCGAGCTCAACTGCAGTGCTTTCGACTGGGAACTGTTGGCGATATACCTGGCAATCCGGCATTTCGGGTACTTCTTAGAAGGTAGGCCCTTCACCGCGTTCACGGACCACAAACCGCTTACCTTTGCGTTCACCAAAGCATCCGACCCCTGGTCGTCCCGCCAGCAGCGACATCTGTCCTACATCTCCGAATACACGACGGATGTCCGGCATGTCTCGGGAAAGGACAATGTCGTGGCGGACGCCCTTTCCCGCCCTAACATCCAAGCCCTGTCCCAGGGGGTGGACTATGAAGCACTGGCGGAGGCGCAGCAGGCAGACGAGGAGATCCCTAGTTACAGAACCGCAGTCTCCGGTTTGCAGCTCCAGGACCTCCCCGTAGGCCCAGGTAAGAGGACCCTACTCTGTGACGTCACCACCGGCCAACCCCGCCCTGTCGTCCCGGCAACCTGGCGGCGACGCGTTTTCGACACCATTCACAACTTAGCGCACCCCTCCATCAGGTCAACCGTTCGGATGGACTCCAGCAGGTTCGTTTGGCATGGACTCCGCAAGCAGGTCAGTGAATGGGCCAAAACGTGCATGCACTGCCAAACAGCCAAGGTGCAGCGGCACAGCAAAGCCCCGCCACAGCAGTTCCACCCTACCCGCCGGCGTTTCGACTACATTCATGTGGATATCGTGAGGCCCCTGCCAGTGTCGCGAGGAGCGTGGCACCTCCTGACTATCGTGGACCGGTTCACAAGATGGCCAGAGGCGATCCCGCTCACCAACACCACCTCCGAATCTTGTGCCCGGGCACTGATCGCCACCTGGGTATCTCGCTTTTGTGTAGCGGCCCACATTACCTCCGACAGAGGCGCCCAGTTCACCTCCAGCTTGTGGTCAGCTATGGCTAGCCTTTTGGGGACACTGCCTACCACCCACAGGCGAACGGACTAGTGGAGCGTTTCCTTGAAGTCGGCTCTCATGGCCCGCCTGAGAGGACCTAACTGGGTGGACGAGCTTCCCTGGGTCCTGCTTGGAATCCGCACGGTGCCCAAAGAAAATCTGCACGCCTCGTCGGCCGAGTTGGTGTACGGCGCACCCCTGGTCGTCCCAGGAGAGTTCATACCAGCCCCAAGGGGGCAAGAGGAAGAACCAGCAGCAGTCCTAGACAGACTACGCGAGAGGCTCGGTAACCTGGCCCCCATACCCACGTCATAGCATGGGCAGAACTCGACCTGCATACCCAAAGACCTGCGAAACTGTAAGTTTGTTTTTGTACGACGGGGCGGACACCGGACACAGCTACAACGGTCCTACGAGGGGCCGTTTACGATGATCAGAAACAACGGGTCCACATTCGTGCTGGACATCGGGGGGAGAGAGGAGGTTTTCACAGTGGACCGACTCAAACCGGCCCATGTGGACTTGGCGCAGTCGGTCGAGATTCAGGCACCGCGGCGCAGAGGCAGACCTCCCAAACAGATTCCGACCCAGAGTGAGAACAGTGGGGGGTGTATCGCCGGTTCTGGGGGGGGGGGGGGGGGGAGTTAAGTGGCGACCAACATCCCAGCGCACTCGAACCGGCTTACAAAGTGGCGCGCGCCGGCATTGAGGCCGGTCCAAAAAGGGCGCCAAGCCTGCTTCACCAGCAAGTAAAGCCCGCACGTGGGACGGGACTGTGAATACGCGCCCCCTACAGCATTCCCGCCCGGGGAGGACAGGATCAGGAAGGCTTTAAAGCGAGGCCGTGAAGATTGAATAAATCTGTTTTGTAGCTGCAACTCACCGACTGCTTGTCGTTATTTCAGCGCTGTGTGTAGCACACCGCTACAATATTTCTATTTATTTATTTAGACCATCCAAATCCAGACTCCCAATTATCTTTGGACGCAAGGTGTCCATTTTTCCTCACCCAATTTTGGTTTGGGATAAGACAGACAGGCACTGGCATATTTTACTTTTCCTTTGAGTTCTCAGGATGATGGAACTGAAAACCACCTTCTTGATGAGACCTGACCCCGGCTTCTTGGAACAGTTGTTCTGTCCTCAAATCTCCCAAACTCGAGCCATCATTTACAGCAATTGTTATGTGCCAGTGGTGGTAAGATTCCTGTCTCTGCCCCACCAATTTAAGGTGGTTGATACACTACCACTCATTTTTATCTGGAGAAATCTGTACTTTGTACTGTTACAATACAACAACAATGAATATAGAATTGAGACAGGTTTTGTTTTATAATCAAATAAACATTTGTTTAAACTCTGCTCAATAAAAATGAAAAGTAAACATACAACTAATTTAACTGGAAGTTAACTGCTATACGGCAACTCGAACAGTTCTTAAAGCGTTAAATGCGAACACAGATCTTAAAGTGATAAATGCAAAAGTCCAAAAGATTTATACAGTCAATTAGGAGAGACTTTACTGAAGTAACAAATTCCTCGATGACGTGACGTTACTGCTGATGCCGATCCAAGCCGAAATATGCTTTGCTCGAAGGATTCACGATAAACGAAATAAAAATGGCTTGAAGGAACTGACCTTTTCCTTGGCGAATAACACTGCCCAACCCTTTCTGCTCTTACAAAGCGGGGGCTGTCTCGGATGCAGTTTACTAATTCCTGAACGAAGATCAAATAAGGTCGATCCTGTATTACTGCTGATGACACCAACTTTACTCGATCCTTCGGGTTTCCATACTTTGGTAAATCTTCACTTTCCAATACTTAGACTTTAAAATTAAATCGAAGATACATCAAACATATCTGGCAGTGATTTTAAAAACTGCTGGCACAACGACAATGTACCTTACAGTAAGAATCAAAACTCCACTTTAAAATAAAACTGTCATGATATCAAATACACAGCATAACGGAGTAATGGACGACTTAATCGACGTCCCAACAAAAACTCCTGCGTCACAGCAGTCTTTCCCCATGTTATACCTGTTGGAACAGACCATCACATGACCTCACACTGGCGGGAAAATACATCACCCCACCATCACAAGACCATTACATCACGCTCACCAGATACACAATTACATCATGGTCATGAGACAGTCACAAGATACCCACAGGGTATGTAACAGTACAATGATGGACTTACTTTGTCTATAATTTCATAGTGCCCTGCAAACGTTGGATTTAACAATGAGGTGGCTTTGTGTATTCCAATCATTACTTTTTGATCTGGACTTAAATCTATGGGACTGACTTTGGAGTCAAAGTAGGCTTTACTCTGTTGATTCTTCTTTCCAATTTGATGGGCTGCCACACAATTGGCCTCTTCCGCCATCTCTACCAATTGTGGTACCCGCTTTTCAGACACAATCCTAACAATTTCAGATTATGACAAGTCTAATCCAAGCAGCTCCTGCAATCCTCCCATGTCTCTTCTTGTAACGTGTTTATTGGGGGTGTAACCTGTCAATGATGTCACTGTGTTTCGTATCATTATCAGTAGATAAGGCAAAACTACCTGCCATGTTATTCCTTGTTGCTGCACCATTTTGGCCATCATATTTTCTAGTTTTCAATTCATCCTTTCCACAATTCCACTAGAATGTGGTCTACAGGGTATATGAAATCTCTGTTTGATCCCTAAAAGTGCCATGATATCTTCCATTATCTGGCTGGAAGATGTGTTCCTTCATCTGATTTGATACTCCAGGGTAATCCCCAGTGAGTGGTCTTTCCAATCAGATTTCTGCAGTGGCCATTGCTGTGTTTGTCTTGGCCAAGAAAGGTCCCACCCACTTCATGAAGGTATTTGTTACTACCAGAATACATGTGCACCCTCTTGGGATGGGCAGTAAGGTACCAACATAATCTACCTGCAAATGAGTCCAAGGCCCTTCCACTGGCCTGATCTGATGGAGGGCTCCTTTCTTTACATTTCTGTCAGGATTATGTTGTGCACAGGTCAAGCAATTCTTGACAAAGTGCTTCATATCATCCTTCATCTTAAGCCATCAGCACACTTCCTTTATCTTTTTCAGAGTGCTTGTTGCACCTCTGATGTCCCTTTCGATCATGGTACCTTTTGAACATCTGATTCCTTCGGAACCACAAACATTTCTTCTTATAGGATTGCTCCATCTTTAACATATACTCACTGTGCACTTTGTACATTTCTGATCCTGATTTTTCTATTATTTTAAAAAAATCTTTATTTTTCTCTGCTCCTCTTTTAAATCCATAACTTTAACCTGTTGTTCCTTCTGCCTTCCCATCTCCCCAATCTGTGGCTGCCAATCCTGCCCAATTAAAATTAAACTAAATTAAAGGGGCTGTATTGGTGGAAAATCCATCAACGTAATTCCTAAAGTATCCTACTGGCCCCAGAAATTACCTCAGCCCTTTTAGGTCTTGAGGAATAGAAGATAAATGTTGGCCAGAACGAACTAGAATCTGCAAATCGGTGAATTTGAAGTACAAACGTTTGTAGACAAACCAATTGTCTGCATTCTTGCCATGTTCTTGAAGGAGATAGAAGCGGCCATCTTGCTGCCCCCGATTTGTGAACTCTGAACTGATTCTTGCTTTGGGATTATCCAATCAAAACAATTAAGTGTGGATACAAAGAGTTTCTGTTCATGACCTAAACCTGAGACCATTTTCAGAGAGGTAGTTACATACTGGCAGCCTTGCGGGAGAAGCAATTTGTAATCTCGTTAGACTCAGGGCCACCTAGGTTAACTGGTTTGAACCAGTCAGAGTTGAAAAGAACAAAAGCATGAGGTTGGGGCAGGGATCATAGAACAATGCTAGTTGTAGCACAGGACCAGATAAGAAAGTGACCAGGGTAGGTCAGATGACTTTGACCAGTGGAATGGAGAACATAATTTGAATTGATGAGGAACACTGTAAGAGTCAGAAGCTTCAAATATAAGGGAGTGACAACTCTCCAGAGACTAACCATCATGGATGTGGAGGGCCCCATGGACATGTGGACATTGGAGTGAAAAGACGAGGAACACCAGACTGGCACAGTTCCTTTCCTGGGTAATACTTTTTCTTTTCATTACCGTTCATGGTAAGGGAATCCTAGTGGGTGTGCATCTAAGTGCTCACATTCGCGAACCTAAGTGCCTTTTAGTTGAGACAATAAAGCTGTTTACAATAGAGCTTTCGATTGATTTGTTAGAAAGTGAATATAGCTCCAGATCACTAAGGGTGGAATTATATGGGGATTTTAATGTGCATAGTTCAGCATGGGGTTGTTTTCAGAATAATATTAATGGTTTGATTGTAGAAGAACTTTTAGATATTTCCCATCTTGTGTGTCTTAATGATGGGAGGGGTTCGAGATTTAATGCTCATTATAGTTCTAAAACTGCTATGGATTTAACTTTAGTTTCAAATATTCTAGCTGGAGTGAGTGAGTGGCATGTGATGGGAGATGAGACATTGAGGAGTGATAATTTCTCTATATTTATAAGCTTGGGTATGGATTTATATAGGGGACAGGAGGCAGTTTAAGGAAATGGAATTTTGGTAAACCAAATTTTGAGAAGTTTAAGTTTTAATGTGATGATTGTCTGTCAGGGCTGAATGCTGAGGATTAATTGAATGGATGCAATGAAAGGTTATGTCACATTATTCTTCAAACTGAGGTGGAAGCGATTCCTATTATAAAGGGCATTATTAGGAGGAAGGCTGTACCATGGTGGACTGAGGAGTGTGCCGATGCAATTGGGGAGAGGAATAATGTGTTTTAGGAAAGTTAAACTGTATCACTCTCCGAGTGACCTTATAAAGTATAAAAGGGCACAGGCTGTGGTGAGGAAAGTGGTGAATATTACAATAAAGGTTTACTGAGGTCATATTGTGATAATATTGGAAGGGATACCAAACTTGGAGATGTTTGGAGAACGATTAAGAACATGGGGGGGGGGGGGGGGGATGGTGGTGGTGGTAGGATTTGTAGAGATAATAACATTCCAGTATTTATTAAAGAAGGCAATATGATTGTTACTGAAATAGAGAAGGTTGAGGTTGAGTTACTGTCTCGGCCATTTTCTGCAATTCATAATGAAGATAATTTAAGTGAAGAAGTTAAACAATGTAGGGATAATGTTTAACTGAATATCCTGATATATTGGAAGCCAGTTTCAGTAATGATAGTGATGTAGAGTTTTCTTTATGTGAATTTAAGAAGGCTAATAATTGTGCCGGTCAGAAGTTTCCAGGAAAGGATGATATATGTTTTTGTATGTTTAAATATATGACTGACAACTCTCTTGAGCTAATACTAAAATTTCTGAATCGCATTTGAAATTTAAGCCATCTTCCCTCCTCATGGAAAATGGCAGTAGTAGTGCCTTTTCTAAAACCTGGAAAAACCGTGTCGGATCCTAGTTATCGACCAATATCATTAAAGTCCCATTTGCGTGAAATTATGGAACATATGGTAATAGAGCGAATCAGTTATATTTTGGAAAAAAGAGGTGATATAATGTTTTATCAGAATGGATTTTGGAGGGGTAGAATGACATTCGATTCGATTTTATGTTTGGAAGATGATATTAGGAAAACACAGGTAAATAGAGAAGTTGCAATTGCAGTATTTTTTGATATTGAAAAAAACGTATGATAGGTTATGGAAGGATGGTCTTTTGATTAAATTATAAAAATAGGAGTGAGGGGAAGAGTGTATAATCTTTTTCTGAGTTCTTTATTTGGGCGGTGTATACAGGTAAGGGTGAGTAATGTATATTTGGGCTTCTATGCGATAAAGAATAGGACCTCACAAGGCAGTATTTGTAGCCCTTTATTGTTTAACATTATGACTAATAACATTTTCCTTGAGATAGGTACTGGGGTAGGTAGGCAGTTTAGGTTACATTTTTTAATGACATCTAAGGATTCTGATATGCCTGAGAGTCTATTTAAGAAAAAATATTATGATGCATTAGCCATTTTTGCTGATGGATCAAAAGATAATTTAACTGGGAATACTGGTGTGACTGTCTTTGTATCTGAATTCCAGGTAACAATAAACAAACATCTTACAAACCATTTATCAATATATACAGGAGAGTTGGTTGCCAACATTTTGGGCTTACAGTGAGTGGAGGAAATTTGTCCTTGCAAAGTTATAATTTGTTCAGATTATTCTCAGTTCTGATGAGTCTTAAACCAGCTCGTTCTACCAGTAGTTCAGATTTACTGTTGGAAACTCCTCAAACTTTATTTCATATTCGAAGTATTGGTTTGCTTGTCTTCTTCTTCTGAATATAGAAGTGTTGAGGGGAAGGAGCAGGCTGATCATATAGCTGAAAAGCTGTTAAAAGTCCAACTGTGGATTTAGACCTTCCACTTAGCAAATCAGAAACTACGGGGTTGGTGGGGTGAAGAATTATGAGATTATGGCAAAACTTGTGGTATAATGGACATAAGGGGAGACACCTTCACAGAATACATAAAACTGCTGGGTTGATGGGAGAAAGGGGTAAAACAAGAAGGAAAGGAATTATATTGACTCAACCAAGAATTGGGCATACTATGCTTAATTATTCCTTATTTTTGTTGGAAATAATCCCGCTGGGGTGTGTAGGTTTTGTCATCATTATGAAACAGTTGAACACATTCCATTAAATGCAAAATATTTAGGGTTGAAAGAAATCAAATATAGGCTTCACTACTATATTTAGGGGTTTATATTTTACATTTAATAACTTTATTATTTTATGAAGGTGACTTCAATTTAATTCAATATTGTCTTGCATTATTTACAATCTGTAGAGCTTTTTGGGATAATTTAGCTTTCATTTGATAAAGAACTAGTAGGGGTTTTATTTCCCAACTCTCTACACCACGCTCCAGTCCAGTTGGTGGCAGTAATGCACCATTAAGTTGGACTAACAACTGCCATGAAAAGTCAGAAGAAGGAAGCAATAAACGTTATCTGTCAATGAATACAGATTCTCTCTGTGCCTCTCTGATCGTCATTTCTACGAGGTAGATCCTTATAAGATACTCCCTGACCTGCTTAGTATTCCCAGCATCTTCTGTTTTTTTTTCAGCTCTGCGACATCTGCAGTCCTTTTTTCACTGTAATTAAGAGGAAGTCTCATCAGAATGTACAACAGTCTGCTGGGATGGATACAGAAATAATAATTTCCTCCAGCTCTAGCTGAGGAGTCCCAGTCCTGGGTTAAAGGTTCAGTCCTGGTATGCAAGGGAAGGACAGGAAGGAACTCCTTCATTTAGAGAGAATGAGTGTTTGGAATTCTCCCAAAGCGCAGCTCTGTGGTGTTACTGAATTAATTTAAGACAGGAACTGAGAGAAGTTCTGGATATTCTGGGAATGAGGGGATAATAACAGAAAGAGGAGCTGGTCATTCAGAGCCTCATGTCTGTAATACTGGGACAAGATCCAGATACAACTCTCCACGAACAACATGTGCAGCTTATGGTAAGGACTGCACACCATGGAATATTTCAAAGCTAAATGCAGTGGAGTTTCCAACATTGATGCCTCTCTCCCAGATGAGCTAAATCCTTTTTACACTCTATTCGATGTCGCCAATACTGAGCCCCTGAGACCTGTAGATGATGCGCCCGGCAGCTCGGTCATCTCTGACGTAGGTGTTTCCAACGGGTGGACAGTCACAGCGCTGTTGGACCGGACAGCATCCCAGGGTGGGTACTCAGGATATACGCGGCACACCTGGCAGGTGTGATTACAGACATTTTTAATCTCTCCCTCTGATCCAAAACATCCACCACTGTTCCTGTAGCTCAAAAGACCAAGGTTTGAACGAAAGGCGTCCTGTTGCACTCACTCAAAAATAAGCAAATGCTTTGAGAGGCTGGTAAAGGACTACATCTGCAGCATGCTGCCACCCAGACTGGACCCCCTACAATTCACCTTCTGACAGAACCGACAGATGACACTATAGCCACAGCTCTACACAATGTCCTCACACATCTGGAGAAGAGGGATGCTTATGTGAGAATGCTGTTCTTGGACTACAGTCAGAAAACAAACTCTCCCTCAATGTTGCAAAAACAAAGGAGCTGGTTGTGAACTACAAGAGGAATGGAGACAGGTTAAGCCCTAGGACATCAATGGATCTGGGGTTGAGAGGGTAAACAGCTTCAAGTTCCTCGGCATAGAGATCACTGAGGATCTCAAGTGGTCTTTCTTGTACATACTGGCTGTGTGGTGAAAAAGGCACTTCGTAAGAACTTTCCACAGGGGCACAATTGAGAGCATCCTGACTGGCTGCATCACTGCCTGATATAGGAACTGTACTTCCCTCAATCATATGACTCTGCAGAGAGTAGTGCGGACAGTCCAGAGCATCTGTAGATGTGAACCTCCCACTATTCAGAACATTTACAAAGACATGCATGTAAAAAGGACCCGAAGGATCATTGAGTACCTTAGTCACCCCAACCACAAACTGTTCTAGCTGTTACCATCTAGGAAACGGTACCACAGCATAAAAACCAGGACTAATAGGCTTCAGGACAGCTTCTTCCACCAGGCCATCAGACTGATTAATTCATGCTGATGCAGCTGTATTTCTATGTAATATTGACTGTCCTGGTGTACATACTATTTATTATAAATTACTATAAATTGTATATTGCACAATTAGATGGAGACGTGACATAAAGATTTTTATGCCTCATAAATATGAAGGATGTAAGTAATAAAGTCAAGTCAAGTCAATTCATTCAGGTAGATCCTGGCTGATCTCCTAGCTCAGATTCACAGATTGATATTTCAGTGGTATTTGTGTAATATTGTAGATATATAGTTAGAGTAAGCATTTTTCTTTAAATAATTCATTACGGGTTATATGTATAAATGCGTCAATTGCCATCATCTACCACATGATAATGGCACCACTTAAAGTAAACATCAAATTAGACTCACATTTCAAATTCCCACGTCTTCCTCTGAATTAATGGGATATTTTAAAGTTACAATACATAACACTTGGGGAACAGTACAGCACAGAAAAAGATCTCCTAGCCAGCAGCATCTGTGAGGATATCATGTCAGTCTAACTAATTCCACCTCTCTGCACATAACCTGCATCCCTCCATTCCCTGCCTGCTTAGGCATTGAACAGCCTCTTAAATGCCACCATTCTATCTGCTTCCACTACCACCACTGGCAGCTTGTTCCAGGCATCCACCATTTTGTGCAAGACCAGTTCTTGCCCTGCAAATCTCCCTTAAACTCCCCCTCTCACCTCAAACCTCTTCCTTCTTGTACGTGACATTACTATTTTGGGATAATGACTCTGACCGTCCACTGTAAACTTATCAACCTGCAATGTCATTCCTCAGTCTCTGCTGCACCTGAGAGAACAATCAATTTTTGTCCAAATTCTCTTTGCATCTTATGCCCTCTAATCCTGGTAGCATCCTGATGAACTTTTGGCACCTTCACCAAAGCCTGCACATCCTTCCTGTAATGGGGCAAACAGCACTGCACACCACACTCGGAAACATCTGGTTGTAGTCAGCTGACTCCACTCCGTCTGTGCCACCTACCTCCTTAATCCCTGTGCGGAAAGCTGTTCAGGGTGAAGCACCTCACACTTCCCTGGAATGAAGGAAAATAAGGAGGGGGCGATCTCATGGAGGGGTGTGAAATTATGAGAGATATAGGTAAGATGAATGCACGCAGACTTCCCCCCCTCAGGTTGGGTGAGGTTAGAACTAGAGGTCATAGGTTACAGTGATATATTAAAGGAGAATCTACTGGGGAACTTCACTCAGTAAGTGGTGTAAGTGTAGAATCAACTGCCAGTGGAAGTGGTGGATATACATTTAATTGCAGATATGGGTTTAATTGCAACATTTAAGAGAAGTTTGGAGATGTACATGGATGGGAGGGGTAGAAAGGGCTATGCTTCAGGTGTGGATGGATGGGACTAGGTAGAAGATTAGGTCAGCATGGACTAGATGGGCTGAAGGACCTGTTTCTGCGCTGTAGTGCTCTTTAACCCTGACTTCAAATTTGTAATGTTCCATTGACTGCTACCCCACCTGAGTTTCTACAGTATTTTGAGTGTGTTTCAGGAAGACCAGGGGTACCACTAGACTAGTAACCCTACATAGAGCTCCACAGAAAGTGTGGAGTAGTTGCTCCAGTGCAGACTCACTAGGGGGCTCTGCAAGACCACAGTGCCACCATAGAAACAGTAGAAAATGTAGAGTACTATAGCTAGTCTGGTTCAGACTCACTAGGAGGCACTGCAAGACCATAGATCCATCATAGAAACAGTGGGACGTGTGGGGTGGTTCATTCACTGCAGCCTCACTAGGAGGCACTGCAAGACTACAGAGACAGTGTGCAATTTGGGGTATATGATCTGGTGCAGACTCACTAGGAGGCACTGCAAGACCATAGATCCACCACAGATACAGCGGGCCGTGTGTGTGTGCGGGGGGGAGGGGTGGTTCATTCACTGCAGCCTCACTAGGAGGCACTGCAAGACCATACATCCACTACAGAGAAAAGAAGAAGTGCAGGGTATATGTATGGTCTGGTGCAGACTCACTAGGTGTCTCTGAAAGACCACAGATCCATCACAGAGACAACGGGATGTGTGGGATAGTTCATTCACTGCAGCCTCACTAGGAGACACTGCAAGACCATGGATCTGCCACAGATATGGGGGAAGTGTGGGTTATTTAGTCTGGCACAGACTCATTATGAGGCACTCCAAGATCACGCATCCACGAAAGAGACAGTGGGAAGTGTGGAGTAGACAGTTGACATGGAGCAGTCTCACTAGGAGTGCTGTACTGGACCACAGGGTGGAGGCTGTCTGTGGCCAAATCTCCATCACTTTCCCAGCTTCCTGACCCATGCCCAGAAGGGACTTCGCTCTTTGACTGGTACTGAGAGTGACCAGGGAGATAGCAGGTGAGAGCGGGGGGTGTCACGCCGAGCTTCAGGGGGAGTACAGGCAAGATGGGCAGTTAGCATTTCTGCATTCACTCTCATTTTCATTCAGACTAGAGGAAGTCTTCCTGCTGGCAGGAAGGAATGGAGGAAAGGTCACACTGCGATTTCGGAACCCGGGTCTTCGCACTCAGATCTGCAGCTGGATCTTCAACTTCCTCACAGACAGGACCCAGGCTGTAAAAATAGGGGACAAGCTCTCCTCTGCAATCACTCTGAGCACCAGTGCCCCACAAGGCTGTGTACTCAGCCCCCTGCTGTACTCACTGTACACCCATGATTGTGTAGCCAAGTTTCCATCGAACTCAATATATAAGTTTGCTGATGACACCACAATTGTAGGCCGCATCTTGGGTAATGACGAGTCTGAGTACAGAGAGGAAATTAAGAAACTGGTGACATTTGCGAAGACAATAACCTATCCCTCAACGTCAGCAAGATGAAGGAATTGGTTGTTGACTTCAGAAGGAGTAGCGGATTGCATGACTCCATCTACATTGGTGGTGTGCAGGTGGAACAGGTCAAAAGCTTTAAGTTCCTCGGGGTGAATATCACAAATGACCTGACTTGGTCTAACTAAGCAGAGTCCACTGCCAAGAAGGCCCACCAGCGCCTTTACTTCCTGAGAAAGCTGAAGAAATTTGGCCTGTCCCCTAAAACCCTCACTAATTTTTATATGTGCACCGTGAAAGCATTCTTCTTGGGTGCATCACAACCTGGTATGGAAGTTGTCCTGTCCAAGAGCGGAAGAAGCTGCAGAAGATTGTGAACCTAGCCCTGCACATCAGTCAAACCAATCTTCTATCCTTGGACTGACTTTACACCACATGCTGTCGGATCAGTTCTGCCAGGATAATCAAGGATAAGTCCCACCCAGCCAACACACTTTTTGTCCCACTTCCCTACGGGAGAAGGTTCAGGAGCATGAAGATACGGATGGCCAGATTTGGGAACAACTTCTTTCCAACTGTGATAAGACTGCTGAGCAGATCCTGACCCGGATCTGGGCCGTACCTTCCAATTATCTGGACCTGGCTTGCACTACCGTACTTTCCCTTTTCTATTTTCTAATTATGAATTATAATTTAAATTTTTATTATATTTACTTCGATTTGTACTTCAGGGAGCGCGAAGCGCAGAAACAAATATCACTGTGGTGATTGTACGCTCTAGTATCAATTGTTTGGTGACAATAAATTATTTGTATTTGTATTTTATAAAATCTGAACACGACAGGCTTTCTTTAATGTTTGTGGGAGTGTTTAATGTTGTGCCTTGCGGAGTGGATGGTGGGGATTATCAACCTAGGTGACAGAAATTTGTGTAGGGGAACACTTTACATCTAGTGATCATAATGCCATTAGTTTAAAAGTAAATACGGAGAAAGATAGATCTATTCCACGGGTTTCCTAATCGGAGAAAGGCCAATTTTGATGGTATCAGAAAGGATCTGGCAAGTGAGGTTTAGGACAAGCTGTTTTATGGCAAAGGTGTATTTGATAAGTGGGAGGCCTTCAAAAGTGAAATTTTGAGAGTACAGAGCTTGTATGTGCCTGTCAGAATAAAAGGTAAATATAATAAGTGTAGGGAACCTTGGATTTCAAGAGACATTGAGAGCTTAGTTAAGGTAAAATAGGGAGATGCTTAGCAGGCATAGGCAGATAGGAACAAATGAAGTGCTTATGGAGAACAAGCAATGCAAGGGAACAGTTAAGAAAGAAACCAGAAGGGTGAAGTGAAGGAACGAAGTTGCCCTATCAGACAAGTTGAAGGAGGATCCTAATGGATTCTACATTTATGCTTAGAGCAAAAGGATTGCAAGGAATAAAATTAGTCCGTTGGAAGATCAGAATGATACCTCATGCCTGGAGCCAAAACAGATGTGGGAGAACTTAAATGCATTTCTTTGCATCTGTACTTACTCAAGAGATGGGCACAGAGTCCGTAGAAGTAAGGTAAAGAGGCATTGACTTCATGGACCCTGTACAGATTATAGAGGAGAAGGTGTTTGCAGTCTTGAGGCAAATTAGGGTCGATAAATTCCCAGGGTCTGGCAAGGTGTTCCCTTGGATGCTGTGGGAGGCAGGTTTAGGAAATGCAGGGACCCTAGCAGAGATACTTAAATTGTTTGTAGCGACAGGTGATGTACTGGAGGATTGGAGGATAGCTAATGTTTTCCCTTTGTTTAATAACGGCTGTAAAAATTAAACCAGAAAATTATCAGCCAGTGAGCTTGACAGCAGTAGTGGGAACATTATTAGAAGGTATTCTACGAGAATGGATTTATGAGTATTTGGACAGACATGGACTGTTTCGGGGTTGTCAGCATGGGTTGGTGGATGGTAGGTTCTGTCTAACTAATCTTATAGAGATTTTTGGAAAGTTACAAGGAAAGTTGATGAAGGAAAGGCAGTGAATGGTGTTTATATGGACTGCAGCATGGCCGTAGACAAGGACTCGATAGGAGGTTCAGTCGCTTTGTACTCAAGACGAGCTAGTAAATTAATTAGTCAATGGCTTTGTAGGAGAAGCTAGAAAGTGGTAGTAGATGGTTTCCGCTCTGACTGGAGATCTGTTATTAGTGGAGTGCCACAGAGATTGGTGCCGGGCCCATTGTTGTTTGTGATCTATATCAATGATCTGGATGACAATGTGGTTAACTGGATCAGCAGAGTTGCAGATGACATTAAGTTTGGGGGTGTAGTGGACAACGAGGAAGACTACCAGAACTTGCAGCGAGATCTGGACCAACTGGAAAATGATCTGAAAAGTAGCAGATGAATTGAATGCAGATAAGTATGGGGTGTTGCACTTCAGTTAGAGCAACTGGAGTAGTTCTTACATGATGAATCGCAAAGCACTGAGGAGTGCTGCAGAGCAAAGTTATCTGACTGATCCATGACTCATTGAGAGTGGTGTTACAGGGAGATCGGTTTGTAAAGAAAACTTTTGGCACATGGGCCTTCACAGATGAAAGTCCTGAGTAGAGGAAATGGATGCTATTTTGTAGTTGTTTAAGACATTGGTGAGGACTATATTGGAATTGTTTGCAGTTTTGGTCTTCTGCCTGCAGGAAAGATGTAAATAAGGGCGAAAGAGTGCAGTGAAAAATTACAAGGATGTTGCCAGGACTGGAAGACCTGAGTTAAAAGGAAAGATTGAATAGGTTAGGACTTTATTCCTTGGAGCACAGGAAATTGAACCGAGATTTGATAGAGGAATATAAAGTTAAGCATAGTATAGATAGGGTAAATTCAAACAGGCTTTTCCCATTGATATTGGGTGGGACTACAACCAGAGGTTCTGGTTTAATGGTGGAAGGTGGAAAAGTTTAAAGGGAGCATGAGAGGAAGCTTTTTCACTTAGAGAGTTATGAAAGTGTGGAATGAGCTGTTGGCACAAATGGTGTATGCCAGTTCAGTTTCAATTGCTCAGAGAAGTTTGGAGAGGTACATGGATGGAACGGCTATGATCTTGGTACAGGTCACTGGGACTATGCAATTTAAATGTTTCGGCATTGATTAGATGGGCTGAAGGGCCTGTTTCTGTCTCTATAAAATGTGAGCTGTGCACCCCATCCACAGATACTGCCTGTCTTGTTGGGTATGTCTATGTTTGTTTCTGGCATAGGAAGAGGCCAGTTGGCCCATTGTGCCAATTCCTGCTCACAGAACAATTTCTCCTGTAACCTACCCACGTACATAGAACATAGAACATACAGCACAGAAACAGGCCCTTCAGCCCATAATGTTGTGCCAGACCATTTAAATTAGCAATCAAATGGCCAATTGAACTAAATTAATTCTGCCTCACAATGTCCATATCCTTCCACTTTCTTCATATTCTCATACTTATCTAAACGTCTCTTAAAAGTCTCTAATGTATCTGTTTCTACTACTACCCCAGTCAGCAAATACCGGGCACCCACCGCTCTCAGTGTAAAAAATTCCCCTCACATCTCCTTTGAAATTATCCCCTCTATCCTTAAATATATGCACGCCAGTATTAGATATTTCAATCCTGGGAAAAGGATACTTCCTCTATTCTATCTATGCCTCTAATGATCTTGTAAAACTCTGTGGGATCTCTCAGTCTCCACCACTCCAGAGAAAACAACCAGAATTTGTCTGATCTCTTGCTATAGATCATGCCTTGGCAGCATCCTGCTTAAACCTCTCTGCACCCTGCTCAAAGACACAACGTTCTTCCTATGATAAGGTTACCAGAACTGAATGCAGTATTCTAGATACGGCTAACTAGAGTTCTACAAAGCTGCAACATAACTTCCTGACTTTTGAACTCAGTGCTTTGACTAATAAAGACAAGCATGCCATATGCCTACTGATCCAGCCTATCTGCCTGTGTAGCCAACTATTAAGGAGCTAGGAACTTGGACTCCAAGAACCCTCTCCACATCAATATTGTTAAGGGTCTTGCTCTTAACAGTGTACTGTTTCTTTACATTTGTCCTACCAAGGTGCAACACTTCACATTTGGGCGGGTTAATTTCTATCTCCCATTTCTCTGCCCACATCTGCAATTGATCTATATCCCACCGTATTCTTTGCCAGTCATCTACGCTATCCAGAACATCACTTATCTTCTTATCATTTTCAAACTTACTAACCCACCCATTTACATTTTTATCCAGGTCATTTATATACATCACAAACAGCAGAGGTACAGAGCCAGCCCAGATTCCTTCAGAACACCACTCATCACAAAGCTCCAGCTAGACTAAGTCTCTTTGATTACTACCCTCTTTTTTATGCGCAAGTTGGTTAGAACCATGGAATCATAGAACACTACAGCACAGAAACAGGCCCTTCGGCCATTCTTGTCTGTGCTGAACCATTTTTCCGTATAGCCCCACTGACCTGCACCTGGACCATATCCCTCCATACCCCTCTCATCCATGTACCTGTCCAAGATTTTCTTAAATGTTAAAAGTGAGCCCGCCTTTACCACTTCATTTAGCAACAATGAGTAGCACACTCCCACCACTCTCTGTGAAGAAGCCGCCCCCCATGTTCCCTTTAAACTTTTCTCCCTTCACTCTTAATCCATATCCTCTGGTTTTTTTCTCCCCTAGCCTCAGTGGAAAAAGCCTGCTTTCATTCACTCTATCAATAGCCGTCATAATTTTATATACCTCTAGCATATCTCCCCTCACTCTTCTATGCTCCAGGGAATAAAGTCCTAATCTATTCAACCTTTCTCTGTAACTCTGTTTCTCAAGTCCTGGCAACATCCTTGTAAACATTCTCTGCACTCTTTCAACCTTATTAATATCCTTCCTGTAATTAGGTGATCAAAACTGCACACGATACTCCAAATTCGGTCTCACCAATGTCTTACACAACCTCACCATAACATTCCAATTCTTATACTCAATACTTTGTTTCATAAAGGCCAATGTACCAAAAGCTCTCTTTATGACCCTATCTGCCTGTGACGCCACTCTTAGGGAATTATGTATCTGTATTCCCAGATCCCTCTGTTCTACTGCACTCCTCAGTGTCCTGCCATTTACCTTATATGTTTTACCTTGGTTTGTCCTTCCAAAGTGCACTACCTCACACTTGTGTGCATTAAACTCCATCTGCCATTTTTCAGCCCATTTTTTCAGCTGGTCCAAATCCCTCTGCAAGCTTTGAAAACCTTCCTCACTGTCCACTACACCTCCAATCTTTGTATCATCAGCAAATTTGCTGATCCAGTTTACCCCATTTTCATCCAGATCATTGATATAGATGAAAAATAACAATGGACCCAGCACTGATCCCTGTGGCACACCACTAGTCACAGGCCTCTACTCAGAGAAGAAATCCTCACCTAACACTCTCTGGCTTCTCCCATTGAGCCAATGTCTAATCCAATTTTCTACCTCTCCATGTATACCTAGTGACTGAATCTTCCTAACTAACCTCCCATGCGGGACCCTGCCAAATGCCTTACTGAAATCCATGTAGACAACATCCACTGCCTTCCCTTCATCTACTTCCCTGTTAAATTCTTCAAGAAACTCTAATAGATTTGTTAAACATGATCTACCACACACAAAGCCATGTTGACTCTCCCTCGTAAGGGAGAGTCCCTGTCTATTTGGACCCCGTCTATCCAAATACTTGTCGATCCTATCTCTTAGTACTCCTTCCAATAATTTACCTACTACCAACGTCAAACTTACTGGCCTATAATTTCCCAGATTACTTTTAGAGCATTTTAAAATAATGAAACAACATGAGCTATCCTCCAATCCTCAGGCACCTCACCCATAGATACCGACATTTTAAATATATCTGTCAGGGCCCCTGCAATTTCAACACTAGTCTCCTTCGAGGTCCGAGGGAATACCCTGTCAGGTCCTGGGGATTTATCTACTCTGATTTGCCTCAAGACAGAAAGTACCTCCTCCTCTTCAATCTGTATAGGTTTCATGACCTCACTACTTGATTGCCTTATTTCCATAGACTCCATGCCAATTTCCTTAGTAAATACAGATGCAAAAAAACCCATTTAAGATCTCCCCCATTTATTTTGGTTCCATACATAGTCGACCACTCTGATCTTCAAGAGGACCAATTTTATCCCTTACTGTCCTTTTGCTTTTAATATACCTGTAGAAGCTCTTAGGATTATCCTTCACCTTGACTGCCCAAGCAACCTCATGTCTTCTTTTAGCCCTCCTGATTTAGTTCTTAAGTATTTTTTTGCACTTTTTATGCTCCTTAAGCACCTTCTGAATTCAAGTGACCAACTGATCATGAATCCTATGTTTTTTAAATAATCGTAATGTGGCTCCATTGAGGGACCTTGTAGACAATATCATGTAGACCCTTGTCACATCATCAAAAAACTCAATCAAGTTAGTAAGACCCAACTTACACAACACAAAGCCACCTGGCTTTCCCTAAATCGGCCATAGTTTTTTCAAATGTTCATAAATCCTATCTCTTCGAATTCTCTCCAGTAATATCCCTACCACAGGCATGAGATTCACCAGTCTATAGTTTTCAGGAATATTCCTGTTTCCCCTCCTGAACAAAGGAACAACATTAGTTACTCATCATTCCTCTGGGACCTCACCTGTGGCTAGTGAAGACACAGAGGACACAGAGATATTGGTTAAGGCACTTGCCTCTCTCAATGACCTGGGGTATGTCCCATTAGGCAGTGGGGACTTATCCACATTAAGGCTCTTTAAGAGACCCAACGCTACCTCCTCCTTTATATTGAAATACCCTAGCATATCAATATGATGACTGACATCTCAATGCTCTAAGTACTTGTCCCTTGTAAATACCAATGTAAGGCACTCATAAAGAAGCTTCGAAAAATACTCCGCATCCAAGCAAATGTTCTCCAATTTATCCTTGTCATTCTTCTCCCCTTTCTCTAGTATTGTCTTCCTCTTGATGTATGCACTGAATGACTTAGGATTCTGTCTAATCCTACTTGCCAAGGACTTTTCATGGCCCCTCATGGCTTTCCTAATTCCCTCCTTGAATTTTTTTCTGGCTTTCTTATACTCCTCAAAGGCTCTGTGTGATTCCAGCTTCCCGAGCTTTACATACAGTACTTTTCTTTTTTCTTCACCACTAAAGTCATCACCTCTCTCAACAACCAAACTTCCTTACCCTGCCATCCCTGACCTTCTGACTGCAACATACTTGTCCTGTGTGCAGAGGTGGACTTTCCCAACAACAGTTTTTCCCAATTAACTCTCCCTAGTCCTTGCTTAATGCTCTCAAAATTTGCACTGCTCAAATTTAATACTCTCTTGCAAGGTCCACCCTTATCCTTATCTATAGCTATCTTAAAACTGAAGGAGTTATGGTCACTGCTCCTTAACTACTCACCCACTTCAGTCACCTGTCCAGGATCATTACCTAACACCAGGTCCAGTACAGAGCCTCATGTTGTTGAACTATTTATATATTGATTTAAGAAACTCACCTCAATGCATCTAACAAGTTCTGTCCCATCTAAACCCTTCGCACCAAGAAGGTCCCAGTTTATATCAGGGAAGTTGAAGTTCCCCATGGCAAAAACCCTATTGTTTTTGCACTTTTCCTTAATCTTCTTGCATACCTGCTCTTTAGTGTTCCAGTATCTATTGGGATGGGGGAAAAACTCTGTAGTACAATCCCATCAGAGCGATCACACCCTTCCTATTTTTGAGTTCTACCTTTGGTGCCAAGGTAGCATAGCGGTTAGCTTGATGCTATTACAGCTTGGGATGTCGGTGCCCAGAGCTCAATTCTGGCATCATCTGTAAATAGTCTCTCTATGTCCTCTCCATGGAGCATGTGGGTTTTCCCAGGGCGCTTCATTTTCCTCCCCCAGACCAAGGACCTACCGTTAACTGTTCATTGCAACGTATCCCGTGATTAGGTTAGGTTTAAATCCGAGCTATTAGTGGTTCCTGGGGCAGGGCATTTTAAAGAGCTGGAAGGGCCTATTCCACACTGTATCACAAAATATATAATAAACAAAATACAAACTCAGTGAATGAGCTCTCCATTATGTCCCCTGTGAGTGCATCTGTGATATCGTTCCCTGGTTAGTAGAGCAAATCTGCATCCATTCTTTTACCTTCCTCTCTGTCTTTTCTAAAACTTCAAACCCTGGGACATTAAGCATCCATTCCTATACCTCTCTTGAGCAAGTCCCTGTAATATCCTCAGCATCATAGTTCCATGTTCCATGATCCATGCTCTATGTTCATCATCCCTACCCATAATACTCCTGGTATTAAAATACACACACATCGAACTATCCATCCCATCATATCTATTACTTTGCTCCTGCCTGTTACTTAGGTCCTGACAGAGAAACATAGAAACATATAAAACCTACAGCACAATACAGGCCCTTCAGCCCACAAAGTTGTGCCAAACATGCCCCTACCTTCGAAATTGCTAGGGTTACCCATAGCCCTCTATTTTTCTAAGCTCCATGTACCTATCCAAAAGTCTCTTAAAAGACCCCATCATATCCGCCTCCACCACCATTGCCAGCAGCCCATTCCACGCACTCACCACTCTCTCCGTAAAAAACTTACCTCTGACATCTCCTCTGTACCTACTTCCAAGCTCCTTAAACCTTTGCCCTCTTATGACAGCCATTTCAGCCCTGGGGAAAATCCTCTGACTATCCACATTATCAATGCCTCTCATTACTTATACATCTCTATCAGGTCACCTCTCGTCCTTCGCCTTTCCAACATCTACAGCTGATATACTCCCTGGTACCCTCTGTAGATACTGACACACTTCATAAGAACTGTTGTTAATACTAACGCATTCCACATTAGCCCATATAAATATAGATACACTGCTGGTCACCCTTGGTAAATAGTGACACACTCTCTACAGTTCAACAGTCTAACTCCCATTTAAACTGAACCCTTTGGCATTTCTCGAGCATCCCACCACTTCCTATAGATTCTAACCTTCACACACACCCGAAGCTCAGCTCATGGGATGTGGGAAGAAACAGGACTACCTGGTGGAAGCCCAATAGGTCATGGAGAGAATTTGTAAATTCCACACTGACATTGCTGAGGACTGGGATCAAACCAGGACTTCAAGAGCATTGAACTCTTGTCTTGTCACTGAATTAATGTTTGAGAATCAAACTGATTATATCTCTTTTACAGGGAGCCCTGGGAGTGTGTCAGTAGAGACAGGAGGTTCTGGAGAGGGTGTTGATGTTTATAGCGCACACTGGGGAGTGTGTCTGTATTCTGTGTATGTTAGGGTGGCTATCGGGAAGACAGATGATAGGGCAAACTTTTAGCCAGTGGGATGAGTTGCAGTGTAACATGGGGACAGAATTGTAAAGGTTGACGAATACAGGACAAAAGGTGATTTATTTCTATACACACAGTATATGGAATTAGGTAGACGATCTTGAAGCACATTCAGAGATTGGTAAGTAGGTATGATGATGTGGCATCACTGAGTCGTGGCTGTAAGAATATCATAGTGGGGAGCTTAAAATCCGAGGATACACATTGTTTTGAAAGGACAGGCAGGTAGGCAGAAGGGGTGGGGTGGATCATTTGGTTAAAAAAATGAAGTCAAATCCTTAGAAAGAGGTGATGTAAGATTTGAAGATGCAGAATCCACGTGGGCTGAGGTAAAAAAAAACAAGTTTAAAAAGATCCTGATGGGCGTTGTATGCTGGCCAGAATGTGGGCTACCAATTGTAAATGGAGATGGAAAATACATGTCAAAAAGGCAATGCTACAATTGTCATGAAGGATTTCAATATGCAGGTAGATTGAGAAAATCAGATTGTCACTGGATCCTAAGAGAGAGAATTTGTAGAACACCTATGAGATGCTGTTTAGAGCAGCTTGTGGTTTAGCCCATTTGGGTGAAGATGATTTTGGATTGGGTGTTGCGTAATGAACTAGATTTGATTAGGCATCTGACATTAAAGAAACCCTTAGAAGGCAGTGATCATAATTTGACAGACTTGTCCCTGCAATTTGAGAGGGAGAAGCTAAAGTCAGATGTAACAATATTACAGCGGAGTAAAGGGAATTGTAGGGGCATGAGAGAGGAGCTGGCCAAAGTTGCTTGGAAGGGGACAGTAGTAGGGATAATAGCAGATGAGCAATGTTTGGCATTTCTGGGAGAATTTTGGAAGGCACAGGATAGAGACACCCCAAGAAAATAAAGTATTCTAAAGGCAGGGTGATGTAACCATGCTGACAAAGGAAGTCAAAAACAACTTAAAAACCAAAGGCAGGGCATATAATAGAGCAAAAATAAGTAGGAAGTTAGACGATTGGGAAACATTTAAAAATGTGGAAGGCAACTAAAAAGCCATAAGGAAGGAAAAGATAGAATATGGAGCTAAGCTAGCTAATAATATCAAAGAAGATACTGAAACTTTTTCACATATATAACGAATAGATATTGGGCTACTGGAAAATGATGCTGGAGATGTAGTAATGGGGCTGAAGGAAATGAAAGATGAACTAAATAAGTATTTTGCATCCACCTTCACTGGAAGACACTAGCAGTATGCCAGAAGTTCGTGAGTGTCATTGTGCAGAAGAGAGTGCAGTTGCTATTACTAGCTAGAAAGGTGTTTTAAGGGTCTGAAGGTAGATAAATCACCTGGACCCAATGAACTGCACTCAGGGTTCTGAAAGAGTTGGCTGAAGAGATTGTAGAGCCATTAAAATGATCTTTCAAGAATCACTGGATTCTGGCATGGTTCCTGAGATTGGAACATTGCAAATGTGACTCCACACATTAAGAGGAAGGAAGGCAGAAGAATGTAAATTATAGGCCAGTTAGCCTAACCTCAGAGGTTTGGAAAATATTGGAGTCAATTGTTAAGGCTGAGGTCTCAAGGTACTTGGAGATATGTGATAAAATAGGCCAATGTCAGCATGGCTTCCTTAAGGGAAAATCTTGCTTGAAAAATCTGTTGGAATCCTTTGTGGAAATAGCAAGCAGGACAGGATAAGGAGAATTGGTGAATGTTGTATACTTAGATTTTCAGAAGGTCTTCGACAGGGTACAACTCATGAGACTGTTTAGCAAGATAAGAGCCCATTGTATTAGAGGAAAGATACTAGCATGGACAAAGGATTGACTGATTGGTAGGGGACAAAACTTCAGAATAAATAGAATCTTTTATGGTTGATATGTCCATGACTAGTCAGTGACTAGTGTTGTTCTGCAGGAGTCAGTGTTGGAACCGCTTCTTTTTATGTTACATGTCAATGATTTGTATGATGGAATTGATGGTTTTGTGGCCAAGTTTATGGAGGATATGAAGACAAGTGGAGGAGCAAGTTGTGTTAATGAAGCAGGGAGATGGCAGAAGAACTTAGACAGACTAGGAGAATGAACAAAGAAATGAAAGATGGAGCACAGTACTGGGAAGTGTACGGCCATACACTTTGATTGGAGAAAAAAAGTGTGGACTATTTTCTAAACAGGTAGAAAATTAAAAAAAAAACTGAGGTGCAAATGAACTTGGGAATCCTCATGCAGGATTCCCTAATGGGTAATCTGCAGGTTGAGTCAGAGGTGAGGAAGGCAAATGCAAAGTTAACATTTATTTTGAGAGGACTAGAATATAAAATCAAGGATGTAATGCTTAGGCTTTAGAAAGACTGGTGTGGCATCACTTGGAATACTATGAGCGGTTTTGGGTCCCTCATTTGAGAAAGGGTGTGCTGACATTGGAGGGGGTTCAGAGGAGGTTCACAAGAATGTTTCTAGGAATGAAAGGGCTCTGGCTCCTCATCTTTTCCCAGTCCTGTTGAAGGGCCTTGGTCCGAAACATCGACTGTACACTTTTCCATAGATACTGCCTGGTCTGCTGAGTTCCTCCAGCATTTTGTGTGAGTAGCTTGGATTTCCAGCAACTGCAGATTTTCTTTTGTTTGGGCTGTCATATAAGGAATGTTTTATGCCTTTAGGTCTGTACTTACCGGAATTTAGAAGAATGAGGAGGGAACTAATTGAATTCCATCAAATGTTGAAAGACAGGGATAGAACAGATGTTTCTCTAGTTGGGGAGCCTAGGACCAGAGGGCACAGCCTCAGATATAGAAGGATGTGCATTTAAAATAGAGAGTTGGAGGAATTTATTTTGGCAAAAGATGGTGCATTTGTGCAATTTGTTGCCTCAGGTGGCTGTGGAAGCCAGGTCATTGGGTGTACTTAAGGCAGAGGTTGATAGTTTCATGATTAGTCAAGGTATGAAATGTTACGGGTAGAAGGTGGGTGAATGGGATTGACAGGCATAAAGGATCTGCAGAGCATGCTCAAGGAGACAAATGGCTCCTCTCTGTTGTTGTCTTACATAGGGTCATGGGAGTGCTGTCAGTATTTTCAGGAGGTCCCCTTGGAAGTGTGTCAGTATGGGGCCTAGGGGGTGTGCAGGTATTTACAGGTGGTTGTGGGGCTGGCTGGGTGGGTGGTGCTTCTCCAGGGTGCAAGCTAGGGCAGAGTTGATATGGAGATCCATATGTTGTCCATGCAGTGGGACCCCCCTCTCCATGCTGATGACAGGTCCAAAGGAACGACGAAGGTCGGTACGTTTGGTGCCAGCAGCATCGCAGGAGTTGCCGTGCCGGTGCTGGGTACAGCAGGCAGCAGCCTTCAGGACTCCGACTCTGGATTTTTCCTCGGAGTTTACTCCCGAAGCCTTTCCCGTGAGCGGGTATAGCCGCAAGGCAGCGAAGGTTTGAAATCAGAGTTTTCCCTCTCCTAGATAAACTACCAACCGTGGTTAATAGAGCCCCATTTGCCCGGAGTAACTGCCTTTAAGGCGCCAGTGGTCTGCCTTTGCCCTTTCTCCTGCCAGTGAGAACAGCAAAAGAACTATGCCACACGTGAAGGCCAGGAGTTGGACTTGGTTGTCAGAGGCTGTTTGAGACGCACGCCATGAAGAGCATTTGTTTAGCAGTGGGAGCTCGTCCCCACTACCACCCCTCAGCTATGACTACCTTTGGAGCCTTCTATGGACTATTGCACTTAGTAAGAATATCTTCAATATTGTATCAGTATTTAAAGGTCCCTGAGCAGTGTGTCAGAATTTACAGGGGGTCCCAGGGATGTGTCAGTATTTACAGGGGGTTTTAGGCAGTGTGTCTGTATTTACAGGGGGTCCCAGGGAATGTCAGTATTTACAGGGGATTTTAAGGAGTGAGTCAGTATTTTCAGGGGTTTTAGTGAGTGTGTTAGTATTTACAGGGGTTTTAGGTAGCGTGTCAGTATTTACAGGGGTTTTAGTGAGAGTGTCAGTATTTACAATGGGATCCAGGGAGTATGTCAGTATGTGCAGGGGGTCCCAGGGAATATGCCAGTATTTGCAAGGGGTCCCAGGGAGTGTGTCAGTATTTACAGGGGGATTTAGGGAATGTGTCAGGATTTACAGGGGTTTTTTGGGAGTGTGTACAGTATTTACAGGGGGTTCCAGTGAATGTGCCAGTATTTACAGGGAGTCCCAGGTGCTGAGTCAGTATTTACAGTGGGACCCAGGGAGTGTGTCAGTATTTACAGGGGGTTTTAGGGAGTGTGGATGTCCAGGGGAATGTGTCGGTTGGTACAAAGGGTCCTGGACTGTGTTTCAGTATTTACAGGAGCCCCAGGGAGTGTGTTATTATTTATGGGGGTTAATTGAGGAGTGTGACAGTATTTACAGGGGATCCTGAGAAGTGTGTCTGCATTTACAAGTGGGCCCTGTGGAGTGTGCTAGTATTTACAAGATGTCAGCATTTACAGGATGTCCTTTGGACAGTGTGCCAGTGTTTACATGACATCCCAGGGAGTGTTTGTCAGTTTAGACAGGGGGTCCCAGAGAGTGTGTGTCAGTATAGACAGGGGGGCAGGTCCCAGAGATTGTGTATCAGTATAGACAGGGGTCCCAGTGAGTCTGTCTCATCCTGGTGTGTGTGTCTGTACTTACATCATGTCTCTGGGTAGTGTGTCATTATTTACAAGGGTCGTTTGGAATGTGAGTGCTTTTACAGGCAGTCTGTGGAGTGTGTCAGTATTTTTAGTGGGTTCTAGTAAGTGATTTCCAGGGGCTCCTGGAGAGTGTATCTGTATTTCCAGAGGTACTGTGGAGTGCATTAGTATTTTCAGGGGCACTGGGGACCGTGTCAGTATTTACAGTAGGGCCCTGGGAATATACATAGACCTATGGAGTTTCACTGTGGGGTCCCGGGGAGTGGGTCAGTATTCGTAGAGGTACCAGGCAGTGTCTCAACATATACAAGGTGTCCCAAGGGGTGTGTCAGTATTTAAAGGGAGTTCTAGGTAGTGTGTCAATATTACATGGGGTGCCGGGGAGTGAATTGATATTTATAGGGGTTCAAGAGAGTGTGCCAGTAGTTGCAGAGGGTCCTGGGAGTGTCAGTATCTACAAGGGGCTTCTGGAGAGAGTTTCAGTATCTACAAGGGGCTTTGGGGAGAATGGCAGTATCAACATCGGTATTGGTGAGAGTGCCTGTATTTACTAGGGGTTGCGAGGGGAATGTTTCTGTGTTTACAGTGTGGCCCTGGGTATTGTTGTCATCTTTACTGGGAAGCCTTGGGGAGATTGTCAGTTTATGCAGGGGGCTCCAGGGAATGTGTCAGTATTGACAGGATGTCCTGGGAGTGGGTCTGTATTTACAGTGTGCCCTTGTCGAGTTTGTCAGTATTTATATAAAGGCTAACTTTGAGGAGATGCACAGGGATTTAGAGAGAGTGGATTGGGTCAAGTTGTTTTATGGAAAGGATGTAATAGAGAAATGGAGGTCATTTAAGGGTGAAATTATGAGGGTACAGAATCTTTATGTTCCTGTTAGGTTGAAAGGAAAGGTTAAAGGTTTGAAAGCGCCATGGTTTTCAAGGGATATTAGAAACTTGGTTCGGAAAAAGAGGGATGTCTACAATAGACATAGGCAGCATGGAGTAAAGGAATTGCTCGAGGAATATAAAGAATGTAAAAGGAATCTTAAGAAAGAGATTAGAAAAGCTAAAAGAAGATACGAGTTTGGTTTGGCAAATAAGGTGGAAGTAAATCCGAAAGGTTTCTACAGTTATATTAAAAGCAAGAGGATAGTGAGGGATAAAATTGGTCCCTTAGAGAATCAGGGTGGTCAGCTATGTGTGGAGCCGAGGGAGATGGGAGAGATTTTGAACGATTTCTTCTCTTCGGTATTCACTAAGGAGAAGGATATTGAATTGGGTAAGGTGTGGGAAACAAGTAAGGAAGTTATGGAACCTATGACAATTAAAGAGGTGGAAGTACTGGCGCTTTAAAGAAATTTATAAGTGGATAAATCTCCGGGTCCTGACAGGATATTCCCCAGGACCTTGAGGGAAGTTTGTGTAGAGATAGCAGGAGCTCTGACGGAGATCTTTCAGATGTCATTAGAAACGGGGATTGTGCTGGAGGAGTGGCGTATTGCTCATGTGGTTCCATTGTTTAAAAAGGGTTCTAGAAGTAAGCCTGGCAATTACAGACCTGTCAGTTTGACATCAGTGGTGGGTAAATTAATGGAAAGTATTCTTAGAGATAGTATTAAAAATTATCTGGATAGACAGGATCTGATTAGGAGTAGCCAGCATGGATTTGTGCGTGGAAGGTCATGTTTGACAAACCTTATTGAATTTTTTGAAGAAGTTACGTGGAATGTTGACGAGGGTAAGGTAGTGGATGTAGTCTATATGGACTTCAGCAAGGCCTTTGACAAAGTTCCACATGGAAGGTTAGTTAAGAAGGTTCAGTCGTTAGGTATTAATGCTGGAGTAATAAAATGGATTCAACAGTGGCTAGATGGGAGATGCCAGAGAGTAGTGGCGGATAATTGTTTATCGGGATGGAGGCCGGTGACTAGCGGGGTGCCTCAGGGATCTGTTTTGGGCCCAATGTTGTTTGTAATATACATAAATGATCTGGATGACGGGGTGGTAAATTGGATTAGTAAGTATGCCGATGATACTAAGGTAGGAGGTGTTGTGGATAATGAGGTGGGGTTTCAAAGCTTGCAGAGAGATTTATGCCAGTTAGAAGAATGGGCTGAACGTTGGCAGATGGAGTTTAATGCTGAGAAGTGTGAGGTTCTACATTTTGGCAGGAATAATCCAAATAGAACATACAGGGTAAATGGTAGGGCATTGAGGAATGCAGTGGAACAGAGAGATCTAGGAATAACAGTGCATAGTTCCCTGAAGGTGGAGTCTCATGTAGATAGGGTGGTGAAGAAGGCTTTTGGAACGCTGGCCTTTATAAATCAGAGCATTGAGTACAGAAGTTGGGATGTAATGTTAAAATTGTACAAGGCATTGGTAAGGCCAAATTTGGATTATTGTGTACAGTTCTGGTCAGTTCCATTGAGAGTAGGGGAGATTCAAACGAGAGGACATGATTTGAGAGTTAGGGGGCAAAAGTTTAAGGGAAACACGAGGGGGTATTTCTTTACTCAGAGAGTGATAGCTGTGTGGAATGAGCTTCCTGTAGAAGTAGTAGAGGCCAGTTCAGTTGTGTCATTTAAGGTAAAATTGGATAGGTATATGGACAGGAAAGGAGTGGAGGGTTATGGGTTGAGTGCGGGTAGGTGGAACTAGGTGAGATTAAGAGTTCGGCGCGGACTAGGAGGGCCGGAATAGCCTGTTTCCGTGCTGTGATTGTTATATGGTTATATGGTTATATCGGTTTGCCATGGCATGCTTAAGTGTTGTTATGGAGGGGGTTCAGGATGTGTGTTAGTATTTGTAGAGAGTCCTGGGGTGTGGTTTTGTTTTTACAGGAAGGAGCAGGACAGTGTATCGGTATTTACAGGGGCTACCTGGGAGTTGGTCAGTATTTGCAGAGTGTGCTGAGGCGTATCACATACAAAATGCTGGAGGAACTCAGCAGGTCAGGCAGCATCTGATCAAATGAATAAACAGTTGGCATTTTGTGCAGGGACCCTTCAGCACAGAGAAGGAAGGGGGAAGATGCCAGAATAGAAAGGTGGGGTGGGGGGGGGGAGGGGAAGGATGCTAGCTGGAAGGTGATAGATGAAGCCAGGTGTGTGGGAAAGATCAAGGCTGGAGAAAAAGGAATCTGTTCAGGAGAGGAGAGTGGACTATACGAGAAAAAGTAGGAGGAAGGGATCCAGGGGGAGGTGATAGGCAGGTAAGAAGAGATAAAATGTCAGAGTGGGGAATAGAAGTGAGGTGCCGATATTTTTCTATCTCTGATGTCCTGGAATGGAAAGTTGCTTCCTGGGAACAGATGCAATGGAAGTGAAGGAACTGAGAAAAGGGTATTAAGGTGGCTAAGTCTCCTGCATTTATACAGGAGATAGGGTGGGAAGATGTATAGTCAAGATAAACATAGGAGTCAGTAGGTTTATAAAAGATATTAACAAACTTAAAAAACTTCTTCACACAGAGAGTAGTGAAACTGTGGTATTCTCTGCCACAGGAAACAGTTGAGGCTATATTTAAGAGGGAGTTAAATATAGCCCTTGTGGCTAAAGGGATCAGGGGGTATGGAGATAAAGCAGGTACAGGGTTCTGAGTTGGATGATCAGCCATGATCATACTGAATGGAGGTGCAGGCTCGAAGGGCCGAATGGCCTACTCCTGCACCTATTTTCTATGTTTCTATGTTGGTTTATAAAAGTTCATCTCCAGATATGGAAGCAGAAAAATTACAAAATAGGAAGGAAGTGTCAGAGATGGATCAAGTAAATTTAAGGGCAGGTTGGGACTTAGAGGCAAAGTTGATGAAACTGATGCGCTCTGCATGGGTGCATGAAGCAGCATCATTGCTGTCGTCAATGTAGTGGAAGTAGGGTTGGGGGGTATTACCAGGGAAAGCTTTGGCCGTGGATTGTTCTAGGTAGCCCATTAAGAGGCAGGCATAGCTGGCGCCCATGAAGGTGCCTGTGGCTACCCCGGAGTATCAATAGAGTGGGAGGAGCTGAAGGAAATATTGCTGAGGGGGAGGGTCAGTTCTACCAAAAGGAGGAAGGTGGTGCTGGAAGGGAACTGATTCATTCTTTTATTGAGAAAGAAGTGTAGAGATTTAAGGCATTTGTGATGGGAGATTTCGGAACTGGACATCTATGGTGAAAATCAGGTGGTCAGGCCCAGGAAATTGAAAGTCCCTGAGGAGATTGAAAGCATGAGAAGTGTAGCAGATGTAGGTGGGAAGGGACTGAAACAAGGGGATAGAATGCAGTCAGGGTATGAGGGACACTAGTGCAGTGGGGCAGGAGCAGGTACAGACAATAGGCCTGTCCTGACTGTCATGTTTGTGGATCCCGGGTAGGAGGTAGAAGCAAGCAGTGCGGGGCAATGGAACTATGTGTTTGGTGGCAGTGGATGGGAGTTCCCCAGAGTTGATGAGGTCAGTGATGGTACATATTTATAATGGGTTCCTGAGGAGTTTGGACGACCGATCATTACTAAAACATTTTCTCTGTTACTGCATTATTTAGTTTTAATATTTACAGGTAAGTACTACAGAATCTGTGTTCATTTTTCAGGTAGCTAAATGCTTGCTCAGTGGGTTCAGTAGCATTATTGTGTTGTGTTTACGGTCAGTTCTGTGGGAATCTCGCTCGGTCAGGAAGCAGATGTGTAAGATAAACTGTGTCACAGTTTTAACAGCAAAGACCTTTAGCGCATTTGCTCTGATGTAAGGTCTCCTAAAAGAAATGTTAACTCTGTCTGTCACCAAAGCCACTGCCTGGCAGCTCCTGTTTCTGTTTGTACGTTGAGGTTAGAGACTGAGCATGGAAACATGCCCTTTGTTCACTCAGTCTGTGCTCGCGAAAAGTTTCCACTGACACCATTTACTCTCATCATCTTACACTTCAGTTCTAATTCATCAATATTACCCCTGAAAATGGGAGAAGGTAGCTCACCCTCTCGCTAGGAGAACACAGGGGGACCTCTCACATATAATCACAGCCAGTGCACGGAGATGTTCCCAACAGGGCTGAAGCAATAAGGTATAGGTTGGTCCTGACATCCGTGGTCCCGTGTTTATATACTCCTACCTTCTGCTTTCATCGAGGACTGTACTGTGAGCACACACCACACGGAGATAAACAGGTAGATTAGGTAGACTGAGAGAGCGAGAGAGGAAGAGAGAGAGAGGATAGGAAGGGAGACAGAGAGTGAGAGAGAGGGGAGAGAGACAGAGAGAGACAGAGGAGAGAGACAGAGAGAGAGAGAGGAGAGAGAGAGAAAGGATAGGAAGCGAGGCAGAGAGTGAGAGAGAGACAAAGAGAGAGGAGAGAGAGACAGAGAGAGGCAGAAGGAGAGATTGGAGGAAAGAGACAGAAACATGCAGATGAAGAGAGCGGGAGAGGTAGTGGGAGATGTAGAGAGAATGGCAGAAAGAGACAGAGAGAGAGGCAGAGGGAGAGAAAGTGAGTCTGAGAGAAAGAGAGGAATGCAGAGACAGGGCAGAGTGGCACATGCAGAGAGAGAGAGAGAGCATTAAACAAAGAGGCAGAGAAAGGGTGAGGTAGAACTGGAGAGAGAGGAGATAGACAGGCAGAAAGTTAAAGGGAGTGAGTCGATAGAGAAAGTGGTGGAATGGAAGAGTGAGAGATATGCAGAGAAAGGGGTGCAGAAAAAGGGTTCAACAAGACAGCTTCAGAGTAAGAGGCAAAAAGAGGCAGATGAAGATGGCGAGCTGGGGAGAGAAAGCGATGGCAAGACAGAGAGCGAGGGGGCAGAGAAAAAAGCAAAGTGAGAGGCAGGGAGAGGAGTAATGAAGGAGAGGTACAGAGAGTGTCCAAGGGCAGACAGAGGGTGAGAGATAGAGAGATATAGAAATAGAAATAGGTGGATAGATAGATAGATAGATAGAGAGATAGATAGAGAGAGAGATCTGTGAATGTTTGACAAACCTGGTAAACAAATAGACCACCCCTCATTCAAATTCAGCGGAGAATATGACTCAGAATTGCTTTTGGCGAATTTGATACGAGTTCTCCTGACTGTAATGTGATCAGAAGGAAAATTATTTGTCTCGATCACATATCCTTGAAACAGTGCAAAGAGGTAATTGTGAGACTGGTGTAGGAAATGAAAGTGTTAGGTCGCTCCAGGTGTCGCTCCAGAGGAAGAGAGACAGAGAGAGAAAGGATAGGAAGGGAGGCAGACAGTGAAGAAGAGTGGGGAGAGAGGGAGACAGAGAAAGAGAGAGAGAGAGAGAGAGAGAGAGAGAGAGAGAGAGAGAGAGAGAGAGAGAGAGAGAGAGAGAGAGAGAGAGAGAGAGGAGAGAGAGAGAGAGAGAGAGAGAGAGAGGGAGGGGAGGGAGAGAGAGGGAGAGAGAGAAAAGACATTCGACAATAGACAATAGGTACAGGAGTAGGCCATTCGGCCCTTCTAGCCAGCACCGCCATTCACTGTGATGATGGCTGATCATACACAATCAGTACCCCATCCCTGCCCTCTCCCCATATCCTTTGACCCCGCTATCTATAAGAGCTTTATATAACTCTGTCTTGAATGCATCCAGAGACTTGGCCTCCACTGCCTTCTGGGGCAGAGCATTCCACATATCCACCACTCTCTGGGTGAAAAAAGTTTTTTCGCATCTCTGTTCTAAATGGCCTACCCCTTATTCTTAAACTGTGGCCTCTAGTTCTGGACTCAACCATCAGCGGGAACATGCTTCCTGCCTCCAGCGTGTCCAATCCCTTCATAATCTTATATGTTTCAACCAGATACCCTCTCATCCTTCGAAATTCCAGTGTATAGGAAGGGAGGCAGGTAGTGATAGAGAAAGGGGAGAGAGAGAGAGACAGAGTGAGAGGGAGAGGGTGGGAGGGAGAGACAGTGAGAGAGAGAGTGGTGATGAAGAGAAAAAAGGTAGACAGGGGAGAAAGTGGTGAGGTGAAAGAGTCAGATGGGAAGAGTGAAAGACAGCAGAGAGATGAAGGCAAAGAGAGAAAAAGACAGACAAAGACAAAGGCAGAGAGAGGGAGAGAGGGAAAAGAAGATGGCAGGGAGCGAGGCAGAGAGA